>NC_027753.1:22921236-22947811 GCF_000695525.1 Brassica oleracea var. oleracea | reverse complement strand
AACCGAAATCAATTTAAACCGGTCAAATCAAATCATCCACCGGTTTACCGAGTCAACCGAGTTGACTCGCTGAGTTGACTCGGTCGAGTTGACCGAGTCACCGACGAGTCACCGGTGTCGGTCACCGGCGGTGACAGTGGAGCTTACCGGCGGCGAAGGCGGATATTCCGGCGGTGGCGCGTGTACCTCACGCGCGAAGAGGCGAAACTTCTGGAGGTGCGTGCGGCTTCGTCCGGACTCTGATTGAGGCGTTTTTGGTGGCTACGGATTCGTCTCGACGAGAGGAACACGATGATACTCTTGGATTCACGAGATTCATCACGGTTAGAAAGTTATTGTTGATTTACTGAAACGGCCGAAACTTAACTCAAAAACATGGCGGTTTCCGATTACCTTTGGTTGCGGATGATGGTGGTGACGAGCTTGACGACGTCCTGGCGTGTGGTGGTTCCGGTGACGAGCTCAGGTGAGCTTTCTCCCTTCTCTCTCACTTTCTCTCTCTCTCTTTCTTAATTTTTATAGAAGATGGTGGGAAAGAAGGTGGAGATGGTGGAAAAGAAGGTGAAAATGGTGGGGTTGGGGAAAAAAAAGTGGAGATGGTGGGATTGGGTCATTACAATTCTGAGCGGGTTCCGTCCCGGCTCCTTTCCGTTCGGTATCACTCCTTTCTAATCCAATTGTATTTTTATTGACTATGAGTTACTCATCGTCATCCGCTCTCTAGCCAACAGGATTTCGGCCATATGTTCGACATATGGATGATGATGTCACAATTGAACGGATTGCTCAGGTGTGTATCAGTTTCGTCAGCTTATGACATGAATTTGGGGACGAATTCCTTATAAGTGGGGGAGAATTGTAATGACCCAATCCCATCATCTCCACTTTTTTTTCCCCAACCCCACCATTTTCACCTTCTTTTCCACCATCTCCATCTTCTTTCCCACCATCTCCATCTTCTATAAAAATTAAGAAAGAGAGAGAGAGAAAGAGAGAGAGAGAAAGAGAGAAGAAGAAGAAGAAGAAGAAGAAGAAGAAGAAGAAGAAGAAGAAGAAGAAGAAGAAGAAGAAGAAGAAGAAAAAGAAGAAGAACAATCGGAGTCCGGACGAAGCCGCACGCGCCTCCGGAAGTTTCGCCTCTGCGCGCGTGAGGTACACGCGCCACCGCCGGAATATCCGCCTTCGCCGCCGGTAAGCTCCACCGTCACCGCCGGTGACCGACACCGGTGACTCGGTCAACTCGGCCGAGTCAACTCAGCGAGTCAACTCGGTTGACTCGGTAAACCGGTGGATTGACTGGTTTGACCGGTTTAAATTGATTTCGGTTAGGGTAAACCGGTCGGTTTAGTCAAATCGATTTCTGGCCAACGTTTGACCGGGTTGACTTTGACTAGCGGGTTGACTTTTCCGCAATCCTTGACCAGTCTCGTTTTAAACCGTTCGAAAGGCATTTTCACTCGATTTTTCGCCTTGATTTCAGATTTGGAGTTTATTTGAGCATCTGAAGTTCTTAGATACCACTTCTTCTTGTTGCTAAGTTGTGGGCTATTCCTTTAAATCCCGAGCTAGTTTAGTACTACCATTATGAAAAGTTTAGTTTCGAAACATGATCCGTCTTTGTGAATCGAGTCTATTTGAGAGTATTGCTTGTTCATTATTGATATTGATTGTTAACTGGAATTAGGATAATAGAGGATTCAACGATTGTGTGAAATGATTGATGCTAAGAAGTGCTATATATATGTATATACATAGTTATGAGTAGGGATTATGTGATGAGGGCGTGAGTTCAGAGATGTCTGAGGTTCGACGCTACGGTGTGGTATGGGCGTGAGTTCAGAGACGTTTGAGCTTCGACGCTACTGTTTGGGGCGTGGTGCAGAGACATTTGCATTCGACGCTACGATGGACGGGGGTACAGAGACAGACTGTACTAGCGACGCTTCGAGTATATGTATATATCTTTATGAGGAGATGCGTGGTGCAGAGAGTAGCTATGTACTATAAGCGCATGAGTTGTAACGGCTAGTCCTCTAGCCGAATATTGATTGTTATGTGTGGTGTAATAGGCACCGTGTTTGTTTCATGCTAGAGCTAGGCCTACATTTTAGTAGTGCTATGAACTCAGTCTGTGGTTTGCGGTTTAGCATCCCATACCTCGCTGGGCAACTCCCCTGTTGCTCACCCCTCCTTCTTTCCCCATTTCAGGTGAGACCGACAAGCAAGAGTGATTATCGGACCGGTGCTATTGGGCTTCTATCGCTTTTATCTTTATCGGGCCTTTAGGCCTTTGGACTGTTATCGTTTATGTTATTCCTATTTCAGACTTTCGGATGTTATCGATGTTGGGCTTTTAGGCCTTTTGGTATCGTATTGACTTTTATATTACGGTGGAAATTATTATTATTATTTGAGTTGTATTATTATTTTATTTCCGCTTTTATCTATTTATTATATTTCGAAAGTGACGGGTGTCACATTTTGGTATCAGAGCTATTTATTTATCGTAACATTTTATTATGTAAATCGGGGTGTCACAGAGTCATCCTATTTTTAATTTTTGTTCCATTTCTTGTTGTTTTTGCAGCGAGTCTACCACCGCAAGTACTCTAGTGGCTTAAGGAAGCATAGAATAAGTCAAAGTCCTGCAGGAGCGGCCATTTCGTTTGCAGCATTTCAGCTCTTATATGACAATGGACTTTGTATCTCATTTTTCTAGTTTTTTGATGCGATTTTGAATTTAATGAAAAAACTCTTGTTCTTTTAGTTTGGCTAATAATAGTCATTACATTTAAGGTTCGTCATCTTAGTAAAAATCGGGCTTTAGCTGCTTCGTTATGTAGCATGCGGTGGACCCATGTTAGGCTCAAATAGTAGTCAACTCAGAAACTATACAAGCTACCGTATTCTGGTATTATTAGTTAAGCAAACTGAGCTCTGCAGTTGAAATTCAGTGCACAGATAATGGAATGCGAATATGCTTTGCTTATTCTTGTAGCATAATAATCTCTGGGGATATCCTGAAGTAGTGTCTCTCCTACTTGTGTTGTGTCTGTCATGACGACAAGTTGACAAAGCGACGAACGTTGCTTTGTTCTCGTGTTAGTTAGTTAGGTTTAGGATATGGATATTTGTATGTCTCAAGGTGGAAACTTCACCGTTCCTTCCAATATCTACTTTTGACAGCCATGGGACCCATACGTAGATGAATGATGATCATGACATACTTATCATTTTTGTCCACAGGCCAATGTTTGTGTCTGTCTAGCTAGGTCATTTATGTCTGTTACCCAAAAAGGAATAGCTAAACAGTTAAAGAATTTAACAACAAAACAAGAATTATCATTGAGAGGTGGTTTACATTGTCTTCTACTTTTACAAACCCAAAACCTATGTTTACCCGAATTACAAGTAACGAAAAATAAGAAAAAGAATTGTCTTTATTTTTGAGAGACAATGTTGTTACGAGCGAGCTTTACTTCCAAATCAAACCTTTATATAGAGAGGATAGTTCTGATCTTTAAGTCAACAACAGCTTCCACGGTGATGCCAAACTCCTTGGAGAGCAAAGGCGCTGGCGCACTAGCCCCAAACGAATTAATACCAATAGACTTTCCTCTGCCACCATAAATCTTTCCCCATCCAAAAGTAGAAGCTGCTTCAATACTAACTCTAGCAGATACACCAGACGGCAAAACACTCTCCTCAAACAGCTCCCAACAGACAAAAGAAACAACTCTCACGGTTTTGCCTTCTTTCATAATCACCTCCGCAGCCTGTGCAGCAATCTCCAGCTCGGAGCCAGTTCCAATCAAGATCACATCAGGGTTGTTTCCTGATGAGTTGTCAGAGATTGTGTTTCCACCCTTTTCAACTCCTTCGATGGATGTACCTGGAAGCTGAGGAAGGTTTTGCCTATATAGAGCTAGGATAGATGGTGTCTTCCGCTTGGTGACAGAGATCTTGTATGCACCGGCTGTTTCGTTTCCATCAGTAGGACGGAACATAAGAGTGTTTGGCATTGCACGGAAACTGGCGATGTGCTCAATGGGCTGATGGGTTGTTGGTCCATCTTCTCCAAGACCAATTGAGTCATGTGTCATAACGTAGATAACTCCAGCTTTAGACAGAGATGAGATTCTCATTGCAATTCTCATGTAGTCAGTGAGGACAAAGAAGTTGCACAGTAAGGTATAAGACCGGGGTTGTGAAGAGCAATGCCGTTGCAGATAGCTCCCATTCCGTGTTCCCTAACACCAAACCTAAGGTTTCTCTCTTCAGGGGTGGCTTTTTGGAAGTCGCCAAACGCTTTCAGCAACGTCATGTTGGAAGATGCGAGATCAGCACTTCCACCAATGAAGCCGGGAACAACTTTAGCAAGGGCGTTAAGACATTGCTGTGACAGGTTTCTGGTGGCATCTCCTGGAGACTCTGGTGTGTGTGTCTATATCTAGAATATAACAATTGATTTACAAAAGAGAGCTCTCCATTTACTGGTAGTGCCTTCTCCCAGCCAGCAGGTAATTCACCAGTGATGATAGGTTTCAACTCTGCAGCTTCCTCTGGATACTTCTTTTGATATGCTGCAAACGTTGCATTCCAGTTAGACTCAAGAGCACTGCCTTCAGGTGTTTGACGGCTCCAGTGGCTAAAAAAGTGCAAAGCAGACGTCAAAGCAAACTCCAAAGCGCAAAAGTAAACACATGACCTTTGGTTTAGGTTTAATTTACCTTTTAACTTCATCAGGTACCTGGAATGGCTCATAAGGCCATTGATAGGTTCAGGAAGGTTTACATTCGTAAGAAATGAGGTAAAGAACCGTTGGAGTCAAGTGAAGAAGAGAGTAGGAGTTATGAAGTGAAGTGAATAACAAGGAAGTGGTGAAACTTCTATTTCAAAGAGAGTCTTTGCAGTTACAGATGGAGATGATATAAATAGCTATTGTATATGCGTTTTGGAGTCTTATGCTTTGTATGTTGTAAACTCACAGACGATATGAGTCTTGAGCTAACAGTCGGTATGAGACTGACGAGAATGGTGAACTCGCTATGAGAGTGAACCAGTATCGTACTACAAAGCTGTAACTCTTTACATTGATAGTCGAAGGAGAAGTTCATAGTATTTAGTTTTACAATATCTAAAGTCTATCACTGGTCGCGTGAGAGTTCATAGTCTTTAGTTTTACAATATCGAAAGTCTATCACTGGTGCGGTGAAACTGATCGGAAGCATCGCGACGGAAGAACGATGGTGGAAACACGAAGCGGAGGTGATCGGGAGAAGACGACGACCGCAGATCCACTGAAATCAATGGATCTTCAACGAATTCAAGATGAGATGGATTTGACGAAGCTCAACTACGATACGCTAGCTCGAAACGATAGATAAACTAAGGAACGAGTGGAATCGATGTCGACGAAGGTCGATTCGATGGAGAAGAAGATCGAAGCTATTGGCGTTGAGACTACGGCGAGATTCAAAGCTCTTGAGAGGACGATGACGGTTATCACGGATCTCTTGACTCGATTTGAAGAATCGGCTGTGTTTCTACAATGTCCTGGGAAAGAAATTGCGTCAGCATCGGAAACTCAGATCCCTCAGGTACCGATAACTATCTCTGAACCGGAACTACCTCCAACACAGTTAGGTTATCAGGGATTCCATGGTACTCTTGCGAATCGTGATAAGATGCTGCGAAAAATAGAAATGCCTGTGTTCTCTGGTCCATTGCCATTCGATTGGATTTCTCGTGTGGAAAGATTTTTCAGGTTTGGTAACTACAATGAAGACGAGAAACTACATCTGGTTTCCTTGAGCCTGGAAGGTCCGGTGTTGCAGTGGTTCAATGGGGAGATTATCTGTGATCCTTTTGTCAACTGGGTGCAGTTTACTCAGAGGATGCTAGACAGATTTGGGGGTCCAATTGACAACGATCCTGCAGCAAGATTGTTTTGTTTGAAACAGGAGAGAGAAGTTGAAGATTATGTTAACGAGTTTGAAGCTTTGAGAAATCAAGTAACGGGAATTGACGAGAAGAACTTAATCAAGGTGTTCTTCAATGGTTTGAAGTCTGAAATGAAAGAAGTTATTCAGATGAAGGAGCCAGTGAGTTTAACTGTTCACAAACTTGCGGTGTTGAAGATGCAGAGTACAACGTTTTGTAAAGTGATTGGTTCAGCTCAGGGGAGTGAGTCTCATCGAAGTTTCTCAAGACATTCTTCTACAGCTCGTTCTTCGAACTTTCCAGCAAAACAGAGCGGTGATACTCTTAAGTTGGATTCAACGGCAAACAAAGAAAATGCTAATCCACAGAAGAATTCAGTACGTTCAAGACTACAATACTCTGACGTGGAACTTGACTGCATGCGTAAAGACAAGATTTGTTTCCGTTGTAAGGCGCCATGGTCTCCAGCCCATAAAGAAGTCTGCCCCAATAGACAGCTAAGAGTCCTCACGGTGATCAACGGTTTGGAAATTGAGGTTGTTGATTCAAAGAGAGAGGAGGAGTTATTTGTCGATCAACAACAACAAGTACTCCGTACATTATCACTCAACTCTTACCTGGGCATTAACTCCCCAAAGACAACTAAGATGAGGGGATATATACAAGACAAGGAGGTGATAGTCATGCTCGATAGCGGAGCATCTCACAACTTCATTTCTCCTGAAGTTGTGGACAAGCTACGGCTGAAAGTTTATGCTGACAGTAGCTTGGACGTGTTGTTGGAAAATGGTATGACTGTTAACGCTTTGGGAATTTGCCAAGCAGTCGCTTTTCAAATAAACAAGACCAACTTCACAAGTGACTTCATCTCTTTAGAACTTGGAAACGTGGATGTGATACTCGGCATTCAATGGCTTGAAATGTTAGGCATTTTCGAAGTGGACTGGAGGGAGCAGGTCCTTTCGTTTGTCTACAATGGGAATAAGGTGACTTTGCGGGGTGAGAAAGACCTGCACTGCACCAAGTTCTCATTCAAGTCGTTGTTGCCAGTCTCTACATGTAGTAAGACAGGATGGGTAGCGCTTCTTGCTACATCTAGTGCTATATCTTCGAAACCAGAATCATCACCAAAATTCCCACTGCTACTCCAAGAATATTCAGATGTGTTTGATGTTCCTACTACTCTACCTCCATTTCGAGGAAAAGAACACACAATCACATTAAAGCAAGGAGTTTCTGCAGTATCTGTTCGCCCATTTCAATATCCTCACGCAAGCAAGGTAGCGATGGAACAGATGGTGACTGAAATGCTCTCCACAGGAATCATACAACCTAGTACCAGCCCTTTCTCGAGTCCAGTATTACTGGTGAAGAAGAAGGACGGGTCACTGTGTTTCTGTGTCGATTATCGAGCATTAAACAGAGCTACAGTGTTGGATAAATACCCTATTCCTGTTATCGATCAGCTCTTAGACGAACTTCATGGTGCTTCAGTGTTCACAAAGTAGGATCTACGTTCTGGTTATCACCAGATTAGAATGGTCAAGGCAGACATTCCGAAGACAACTTTCAGAACAGTAGAAGGTCACTATAAGTTTCTAGTCATGCCTTTTGGCTTGACTAACGCGCCAGCTACGTTCTAGGCATTGATGAATCAGGTTTTCAAACCATTCCTTTCCCGGTTCGTACTGGTATTTTTCGATGATATCTTGATATACAGTGCGAACAAAGAAGAGCACGAGGAACACTTGAGGTTGGTATTGCAAGTGTTACGCGAACAAAAGCTGTATGCCAATATGAAGAAATGTACCTTTGGAGTGAAATCTGTGGAGTACTTAGGACACATCATTTCTTGAGAAGGAGTAGCTACAGATTCCATGAAAACAGAGGCAATGACTGCATGGCCAACTCCAAAGACAGTCAAATAACTACGGGGGTTCTTGGATCTAACGGGTTATTACAGACGTTTCGTCAAGGCTTATGGCAGTATAGCTCGACCGCTCACGTGGTTACTGAAGAAAGATCAGTTTGAATGGTCTCAGGAGACACAACAGGCGTTTGATCAGTTGAAATCTGCAATGGTTCAGGCACCGGTTCTAGCTCTACCGGACTTTGATCAGGTGTTTGTCATGGAATTTTATGCATCTGGGTTTGGCTTGGGCGCAGTGTTGATGCAGAACAAAAGACCTATCGCGTTTTTTAGCCATGCGTTAACACCAAGGGAACAAATATAGCCGGCGTATGAACGAGAATTAATGGCTATCGTCATGGCCATTAGAAAATGGAAGCATTATCTACTGGGTCGCAAATTTCATGTCCATACGGATCAACGAAGTTTAAAGTTCTTATTGGAGCAGAATGAAGTAAATTTGGAGTACCAGAAGTGGTTCAGAAGTGGTTGACTAAGATACTTGGCTTCGACTTTGACATCTTTTACAAGCCAGGTCCTGAGAATAAAGCTGCTGATGGATTATCTCAATCAATGTCAATATCATCTCTCTGTTTGGCTTTGACAGTACCTACAACTTTACAATGGAAGATCTATTTCACGAGATTAAGGAAGATACATGTATCCAAAACATTATTGTGCAGTTGCAAGCGGGAGAGTTGAGTTCTAAGAAGTATCAAGTGATTGACGGGAAGTTATGGTCCCAGAAAAGTCTGGTGGTTCCAAAATCTTCGCGTTTTCTACCTTTGATCCTACAAGAAGCTCATGACAGTAAGATGGGAGGTCATTCGGGAGTTCTGAAAACAACGAAGAGAGTTCAATGTTCATTTTTTTGGAAGGGAATGTATAAGCAGATTCAACAATATGTGGCTTCTTGTGCAGTATGGTAGACATACAAACACTCAACCTTGTCTCCAGCAGGTCTGCTACAACCGTTGCCAATCCCGGAGAGCGTATGGGAAGATATCAACATGGACTTTATTGAGGGCTTACCGACTTCGAATGGCTTCAACGTGATATTGGTGGTGATAGATAGCTTGAGTAAATTTGCTCACTTTCTCAGTTTCAAACACCCGTTTACTGCTTTGGATGTCGCTAAGAAGTTTGTGAATGAGGTGGTCAAACTACATGGTTTTCCGAAGAGTATTGTATCTGACAGCGACATAATCTTCTTGAGTTCCTTCTGGACTGAGCTATTTTGCTTGTCAGGAACTACATTGAAGTATAGCACCGCTTTTCGTCCTCAAACGGCGGTCAATCTGAAGTTTTAAATCGTTGTTTAGAAACATATCTACGCTGTTTCTCTTCGTCTCACCCTCGCTCGTGGCATACTTACTTGGCGTGGGCTTAGTTATGGTATAACACTGACATATCACAAATCTCTTAAACAACTCCATTCAAAGTCCTATTTGGCAGAGATCCCCCATCTTTGTTACGGTTTGAACCAGGATCTACGACGAATTTTGAGTTGGAAAGAGCTTTGAGGGAGAGGGATGATGCGTTGGAAGCCTTGAAAGAGAATCTGTTGAGGGCTCAAGACATTATGAAAACTCAGGCTGATAAATCTAGTCGCGAGGTGGATTTTGTTATCGAAGACATGGTCTATCTGAAGTTGCAGCCTTACAGACAGAAGACGGCTGCTAGACGTTTCAGTCAAAAGCTGGCTGCTAAGTTTTATGGTCCTTATAAGATCATTGAACGGGTGGGAAGGGTTGCCTACAAGCTTCAGCTTCCTCCAGAGGCTTGGATTCATGCGGTCTTTCATGTTTCTCAATTGAAGCTAGCGGTGAGACAACATATTCAGTGTGAGGAACTCCCACCTGGGTGCCTTACTGTTAAAGATGCTGTGGAGGAGGCAGAGGATGTGTTGGACAAGTGCTATAATTCGAAGGGAGATTTGGAACTCTTGGTGAAGTGGAAGAACAGATCTTCATTGGAGAATTCTTAGATGTTGTATCAGGAATTTCACGCTTGTTTTCCATCTTATCAGCTTGAGGGCAAGCTGGATTTCGTTGGGGGAAGTATTGATAGGTTCAGGAAGGTTTACATTCGTAAGAAAGGAGGTAAAGAACCGTTGGAGTCAAGTGAAGAAGAGAGTTGAGGAGTTATGAAGTGAAGTGAATAACAAGGAAGTGGTGAAACTTCTATTTCAGAGAGAGTTTTTGCAGTTACAGATAGAGATGATATAAATAGCTATTGTATATGCGTTTTGGAGTCTTATGCTTTGTATGTTGTAAACTCACAGACGATATGAGTCTTGAGCTAACAGTCGCTATGAGACTGACGAGAATGGTGAACTCGCTATGAGAGTGAACCAGTATCGTATTACAAAGCTGTAACTCTTTGCATTGATAATCGAAAGAGAAGTTTATAGTCTTTAGTTTTACAATATCTAAAGTCTATCAGCCATCCAAGGTTGTTTCTGGTAGCCTCAACCTCCTTCTCACCAAGTGAAGCTCCATGGACACTGTATGAGTTCGTCTTGTTGGGAGATCCATAACCAATTGGGAGAAGAAGCGAACGGGATCGAGGCCAAACGGTGATGACTCTCAGTGAAAGTGAACCAATGATACGAATCCCAGGTTTCGTAAGAAGAATACGCTTCTCTAAAGCCGACGTAGAAGCGATCCTCTTTTCCCCGGAGAGATCGCGTTATCTGAAGCTCAGAGGAACGTACTAGAGATCGTAACTTCTTCGACACGCAAGAGAGGATTGGCTGATACCGTCTCGGAACACGTGCTAAGACGTTTAAGATGATATCGTCTGGCAGTGACGAAAACGACCATGACGGTGCCTCCTTGGACATCCTCTTACGCTCTCTTGATTTCTTATCATCAACACCAACACAAGCTTTCTTTATGTAAAGAAATCCTTTCTCCTTTTCCTACTTGGAATCCTTTTAATATTACTATATTTCCTATTTTTTATTCAAAATTCTGATTTGGTTTAAATTGTTTAATATTTTTAGAATTAATATATTTAAATATATATAATGGATTTACATAATTTTTAAAAATATCTTAAATAAGGAGATTTTAAAAACGCTCTACCTACCTTTTTAAATTTGGAAAACAGTCTCATCTTTTAACCTTTAAAAAAAAAATCTTAGTTTTGATGTAAGAATTTATATTCTAAATTAAAAATTAAAAATAATTGATATTGTCTATTACAATTTGCTGATATATATACACTCAATAAAAAATCCTACCAAACAGTAAAATATTCACAAAGCAATCCAAATTTACGCCTCACTGATATTTGATCCGCGCGCATGGATGAGTTTTGTCATCTATATATTATATAAATAGGGATTTGTCGTAGCCCGTGTTTTTTCTCAACAATTTTAATTAGAGTATTTTATTCGAATTTATTTATAATTATAATTTATTATTAGTCAGTATAGAAATTTTTATAAGAAAGTTCAAATAAATTTGAAATGTTAAAATCATAGTTTGTTGTGTGTTTTATTATATGAAATTTGAGGTGATAGTACGAGATAGAAATTAAATAAACGTTAATCTTGATCTAAATTATTTTTATTTTGGATCATTTATGTTGTTATGTAAATTAACTGTTATAATTTCTACTGATTTAAATTTGTTTTTTTAATAAGATTTTTTTTTTTTTTAACTTTAAAATTATTAATTTTCCATTTTATTTGTCATCTGTCTCAAAGGGAAGTGTAATACCGATGTATAAACTAACTTTTTACTCTAATCCCATTAGACAATGTATTTGCTGACTTACTTGGGTTTATGACACCTTCAGGGAGTGTCACAAGTAACACCAATGAAAAAGCAAATACAAAATGAGAAAGCAAACTCAATCTGAAGGAAAGCCGTTCCATTGCTGATGCAACATGGAACCATGGCCTTGGATGGTTATCAATCAGACTAAGGTTTGAGCTAATAAAGTGATCTCTCTGATCAAATGCACGTATTGTTGTTGCACCAGCAAGAGATTCAGCAAAGTGGTGAAGGATTGGAGCTCTTTATACGCTTGACATGCGTGACAGTTTTCTGTTGGTGTGTAGCATCTCTGAATAAAAACGAGCAAATAAACTTGGCAAGATTATCTATAGCCTTGACAAGGAATCAGACTTTGTCTTACCTTGTAAAACACGCAGGCTACTGCTACTGGAATGACGATGACACAGATTTGCCAAGCAACTTGAGACATGACGAAGATAGTTCCAACAACCTGAATAATGGAGAAAGCACACCAACCTAGTTTTATTGTCATTTCCAAAATCCAGAACACTTTGATCTGTGGATGCCTATTATTGAACATGTAATAAAACAAAGGTACTTGAGTCTTTGATCAAGAAAGAAACCATTATGCTTTGTTCGCATGGTTCTCGTCACTCACTCTGTTCATGATTCTTCCTGTTGGAGTTGAGTCGAAAAATGACGTGGGAGCTCTGAAAATGAGCTGCAGAGCAAACTTGAGAAGAACTTCTCTGCTGTTGAAAGTCCACCTATTGCCACTACAATTGTTCTTGCTAACACAAAGTGAACTTCCTGCAGGAAGAAATGCGTGAACAAGTAAAATCCTATCTATACTTGGCTTTGGTTTAGATTCAGCAGTAGGAGAAGCACTCCATGCAATCCAGTAAATGCTAGCAATCTGTAGCAATAGATAAAAAATAAATAAATAAAATCCAGATTTAGCGGACCATGTTATTGGTACCAAAAGTAAAATAAAAAGTTTAAATAAAAACAAAGCAAAATGAGTTATTGACATTTTTCACTACAAATCAATCATCTAGAGACACCTTTCAGGTGAAATTGTCAAATACAAAGATAAAAGAAATAGTCTGTTTCCTTTGTTCTTCTTTCCTGTGTGGCACGAAGAACTCACGTGGTTATGTGCTCTTCAAAATGTATCCCAGAATTAGACCGATTAGTCCGACCAGAAGAACGTACATCAAAGGCATACCACTTTGGCCTCTCTTACTGTCACGTCTCAACTGGTCCTGCAGATCAACCAAATCTTTGTCAGAAAACAAACTCAACATCTAAAACAAAGCCTGTAAATTTTAAGACTTTCTTTTAGTTTATGCTAAGGTTAAATAAATCAACCACTTTCATCCTAAATCCCAAGTAACTCATGCCTTTCTTGAATGTCAAATTACGGAGAAAGTTAAAGAAAAAAAAAAAAAAAAACTCAAAACCAGCAGGCCCCTTCTTCTTCGCAAGACCATGAAAAAACACTGAAAATGCTTGCCGTGATTGCTAATAATCAAAGTAGTCACCTTATCGTTCTGAGATATAGAAAACAAAAGTGACTCAAGTGAAAGTTCTGAACCAGTTCTCTTTGAAGTTTGTTGTTTAGTTGAATGGCAGTCTGTTTTTCCTCGGTTAGCTTTGTGATGAGAGCTCTTGCCTGAAATCACACAAAACTCAAGCTCTTAATAGATATGTATATTGTAGAATCACTTGACTTGCTAGGTAACAGGTGCCACACACGAGCTAGTGGACTTTGTTTAGATTAAAAATATGCAAAAAAGCATCCAGAAACTGATAAATAAGTAATGGGCTGGCTTATTAAAGTGTAATGAACCTTTTAAGTAATCAACAAAAAAAAGAAATTTTGAGAATCTTGAAAGCTCATGGTACTTTTCTATCTCTCCAGAGTCTGTTATTTGAATAACGTAACATTCAAGGTAACTTAGAGTTTGTCTCTTAATTTTCTTGAAGGTCTTGCTCCTGAGATCCCAAAGGATTTGTATCACCTGATCAAGAAAGCAGTTGCTATCCGCAAGCACCTTGAGAGGAACAGGAAAGACAAGGACTCCAAGTTCAGGTTGATTCTTGTAGAGAGCAGAATCCACCGTCTTGCTCGTTACTACAAGAAAACCAAGAAGCTCCCTCCAGTCCGGAAGTAGTAAGTACTTTATTATTGAAAGAGTTTTCTTCAACATTTCAGTGATTATCAATTACTTAGGATTTTGATTCTCATTTTCTTGTTGTTTTTGCAGTGAGTCCACCACCGCAAGCACTCTTGTGGCTTAAGGAAAAGCATAGAGTAGGTCAAAGTCCTTCATGAGCGACTTCTTGTGGCTTAAGGAAAAGCATAGAGTAGGTCAAAGTCCTTCATGAGCGACTTCTTGTGGCTTAAGGAAAAGCATAGAGTAGGTCAAAGTCCTTCATGAGCGACTTCTTGTGGCTTAAGGAAAAGCATAGAGTAGGTCAAAGTCCTTCATGAGCGACTATGTCTTGTGATCACTGAAATGGACTTTGTATCTCATTTCTCTAGTTTTTGATGTGTTACAACTTACAATGCGATTTTTAATTTAATGAAAACTCTTTGTTCTTGCCATCATTTAGTTTGGCTAATGTTCATTCATAACATTCCTCAATTTAGTATGGTTGTGCTTTAATGGCTTGTTATGTAGCATGCGGTGGACCCATTTAACAACAAAGGCTGGCTCATATAGTAGTCAAGTCAGAAAAAACTAACTACGCAAGCCACCTTTTTCTGAACACAACCATCTTGGTACTAGTTGCCATGGTGGAGAAAAGTTAATATGTTCTGCTTATTCTTGTAGCATAATATATACTGTGGGGATATTGGGAAGTAGTGTGCTACTTGTGTTGTCTGTCATGATGACAGATTGACGAATAGACAAAAACGCAGCTTTCTTCTCTTGTTACTACTTACTAGGATATGGATATTATGATATGTCTAAAGGTAGATCCTTCACCATTCCTTTGACAAATGTGGGACCCAAACGTAGGTGATGATGATGATGATATACCTTAGGAAGAACCAGATACAATCATTCATTCTTGTCCACATACAGTCACTAGTACTAACCAATGTTTGTGTCTGTAAGGAATAGCTGTAAAGTTTAAGCATTTAACAACAAAACGGGAATTATCATTGAGAGGTGGTTTACATTGTCTTCTACTTTTCATCTCTTCCAAACCCAAAACCTATGTTTACCCCAATTACAAGTAACAAAAAATAAAACAAGAATGTCTTTATTTTGAGATAATGAGACAATGTTGTAAATAGCTTTTACTTCCAAATCAAACCCTTATAGAAGAGGATGGTTCTGATCTTTCAACTCTCTCAGAAGAGTGTTTGTAATTTAATTATTGTGCTTAAGTCTTTCTCAAATAAAAATATATATACATAATGAATTGGACGTTACCGTATTAATCAAAACTTTTAAATCTTCATAATTGTCAAACAAATAATACCAATGAACCAAGTTCAATTTGTATATGTGCCTTTAGGTTAATTTCATATATTATAATTATAACATGTAATGTATCCTTGGTATATATATAAATAATCAAACAAGTAGATGTAAGATTGGAACATAATTCTAATAATTTATTTTTTTAAATGTATTATGTCATATTAAATATTATGTTTGAAGCACTCTTTAAAATAGTTTTTATAGAATATGTGGCGTAATGTTTTATATGTATTAGTTTATTTTCATTAGCTAATTTATAGTTTGTTATAATAAAATAATATTATATTTGATCGCAGTTTCCATGATTTCATATTTAGCAGAATATGAATATGAAGCTATAAGACAAACAAAATTATCTATATCCTAAAATTTCTAGATTAAAGATATATTTTGATTAGAGCCTTCACTTTATTACGTAATATATTATATTTAATAGAAAAGTAAATCACCATACAAATTTCTTGAGAATGTTTATGAGATCTCTTATATTCTAGAATGTCTTGAAATTAATCAAATATTGTTGATTAATTGTGTACACAACTAAACTATATCTAATAATTAATATTTTTTGATGACATAAAATTAATATTTGTTAAAATTCCAGAATAAATTTATATTATATCCAAGTAATATAATATAATCTTTCAAACTTACTATTTCTGAATTTAACATAAATCGATATATATATCAAAATTTATATCACTTATTCTTGATGATTTCGTCGATTTCCCTTGTATAGAAGTGCCATTAGTGAATATTACAAGCAACATCCTTGGGAAAATGATCGATTAGTGCAATAACTGTTCACTCTTCTCCTCTGAGAAACTCAATATGTGGGACAAAGCATTCTGGAAAATCCATCATTCCATGCTCATCGATCTCGCTACAGCTGCCAATTGCTTAGAAAACTCAACCTTGCTTGATGTTACTCGTGAGAAAGTAGCTAAAAAATCATTGCTTGCCAAAACAGTTCCTAAACACCCCAACCTGAATCTATTAACACAAAGTGATTCTTCATGTTCTTGAGAAATGCGTAAACAAGTAAAATCCTATCCGTACTTGGCTTTGGTTTAGATTCAGCAGTAGGAGGAGCACTTCATGCCATCCAGTAAATGCGTAGCAATTGTTTAGAGATGGCTTGATAATTAGTTTACAAAGTTGTTTGAATTTTTGACCAAAAAAAAAACATTGTTGCAATGGATACAAAATAAATAAATAAAATCCAGATTTAGTGGACCAAGTTATTGGTATCATAAGTTTTTTAAATAAAAACAAAGCAAAATGAGTTATTAACATTTTCACTACAAATCATCTAGAGACACCTTTCAGGTGAAACTGTCAAATACAAAGAGAGAAGAAAACGTCTGTTTCCTTTCGTTCTTCTTTCCCCTGAGGGTGTGTGGCGCGAAGAACTCAGGTGGGGGGTGGTGGTTATGTGCTCTTCACAATGTATCCCAAAATTAGACCGATTAGTCCGACCAGAAGAACGTACATCAAAGGCATAGCACTTTGGCCTCTCTTACTGTCACGTCTCAACTGGTCCTGCAAATCAACCAAATATTTGTCAGCAAACAAACTTATCGTTCTAGCATGGAGGATGGATGGATTCTGAATTATATGTATATATAAAGGTGACTCAAGTGAAAGTTCTTAACCAGTTCTCTTTGAAGTTTGTTGTTTAGTTGAATGGCAGACTGTTTTTCCTCGGTTAGCTTTGTGATGAGAGACCTTGCCTGAAATCACACAAAACTCAAGCTCTTAATAGATATATATTGTAGAATCACTTGATTTGCTAGTGGACTTTGTTTAGATTAAAAATATGCAAAAAAGCATCCAGAAATTGATAAATAAGTAATGGGCGGCTTATAAAAGTGTAGTGAACCTTTTAAGTAATTCCAGTCCAGACCTAATAAATCAGCTGTTAAAGCCACCTTTCCAATTAAAGGAGCTCCCAATTTGTAACTAGTGGCAACGTTTTTTTTAACAGAGTAAAAGCAAAGGACACTAACATTTGCACACAAGAAAATGAAGAAAACCAGGAAGCAACGGATAGTTTTGAGGGTTGAAGAATAGTGAAAGTACCTCAGATGTGTTATCTTGAGGTTCAACCTTGTCCGCTGCTATAAATCTCTGAGACTAAAATTAAAACACATTGAGATGAGAGAGTGTACAACAAGTAAAAGGGGAAATGACATAATAATCTTACCAGAGGCTGCTATATATACTTACAGAAAACTCAGAAGCTTGTCCTCCGTTGTCAGAAACAGAAGCCCGTGGAGAAGAACCCTCTTCTGAACCTTCATGAACCGGTGATGGTGGTTGTGGTGGAGCAACATACGTAACCCTCAGCTTAGTCTCCTCAACTAAATGCCCAGCCTCTTTGCTAAACTGCAACAAAACTGCTTTAAGAAGCCGAAATAAAAAACAAACCAAGAATGTGAGTGAATCAGTACCATCTCAGGAGTGACTTCCTTGGCCGTGACACCAGGGCTAGCAATCACACCTTGAAGTAGAAACTTGTCCTTGCATTGCATATCCGAAGGAGCTTCCTTTTGAGCTTGCATGGTCACTACACAAACAAGGAAGGAGCTTTCCTTTGGCAATTGAAAGTTAACAACACATAAGGAAGGACTCAATGCATAGAGAGAGAATCAGAGAACGGACCAAGAACTTCACAAGTGGACCTCGGAAGAACAACTCCAGTGTTAGGCCTTACGCAATACTTTTTAGGATTCGTTGTCTTAACCTAAAACACACACACACAAAACGTGAAGCCTAAGAAACAAACGCAATAGATTTTTTTTTTTTTAAAGTCGTAAAGAGATTCATCATCACCTTGAATGCTACATGATTGTCCGTCTTGTTCGTCAAGTAAAGAGAGCATGAGATCTGCTTCCTCAATTCAACTACAATCAAATTCAAAGAAGACGATCAGATCTGGGAAGCTTGAATCGATGCAAATAAGGCTTACAAGGGAATTGAAGATCGAGAGGCTCCACGTTGAGAAGCTCGCTGTTACTCATTGCGATCAGATCGCCGGAGATCCAATTCGATTTTGAGTTTACCGGCGATTAAATTCGTCCCGTGACGACGTCTCCGGTTCAGTCGTCGATCGATAACCGAGATCGAGAGAGAGTGTGACATCGCTATTTGTCCTGTTCCGTGTCGAGGGTATTATCGTCTTTTCGTTACAATATTCATTTAATCTGAAACGCAAACGTTATCTCATCGCAAACGCGTTAAATAGCTGACCTAATTAAAGGGGAGAAGCATTATGAGAATGTACAATATGACCCAACCCATTTTATAACATATGCATTTATTTTTTAACCTGTACCTAACTGATGCAGAGAGGAATGTGTGGTATGAATATAAAGAATATGGTTTTGTTACTATCAACAGCAGTAAAAAGCTATGCAATGAAGAGTTAAAAGATCCTTATTTCTTACATGACTTCAAAGCTAAACGGATATCTATCTTTACTTGGAAGCAACATAGGGGATAGGGGATGATTGGTTGGGACGGTAGATATATGGACAGCCAAAATTTAGTCTACAGCTATATATGTCAACCAATCGAGTTTTGCTTTCCTTAAAAAACTCACAGCAAAAAAATGTTTGCAAAATCAAAATATAGGTGTAGAGAATTTTATTTCCAGAGCAAAAAATTAGTGCTTTAGAAATCTACATCAAAGAAAGGTAAAGCAAATAAATCTACGGATTAAATTCTACAGCAAAAAATATAAAGGTACAACACTTACTAATCATCTCCACCACGTACTAGTTCATGACTTGTTGTTTTAGATGTAAACAAAGCAATTCCCATGGATTCGCATCCCCAAGATCCCACCAAAAGACATGCCCACGACCACGAAGTATATAAACTTGGTCAAAGTGAATTACCCCACAGTCCCACACTACTATCACTTCAGTATTCCAAATATGATGGCGTACAGTCATATTAAAACTTTTTCTAAGTTATGCAGTATATCATAAGTTCATACGTACCTAGTTGATAGATAAGGGTGTTTGTGTTAAGTACAAGTCATTATTCTCTAGATAAAACAAACTGAAGTTAGGAAATCACAGAAAGGAGCACTCGAAAACATTACCTACAGAAGAAAATTAAATGAAGAAAAATTGAAGCTCAAGCAGGTGCATCGAGTGAGAGAGTCAATTTTAATCACGCCCAACCAAACATCTATTCTTCGTGCTTCACTGTTTTAAACCACACTCAATACTGTTTTAAACCACACTCAATGTGATTTGTCTCCTGTATTTGCTTCGAATGTTATCAAAATTATACTTCATATAGATTAAAATCTATATAGACTCTAAACCTAAATTTGAGATTCCCTACAGTATGCAGTTTTTAAACTCTCAACTAGACAAACTAGCTTTGTATTCCCTGTTGGTATCCAACTTTCGTCTCAATGTTAGAAAAAAAAAGGTCTGAAAATATACAAATTTCGGATCCAATAAATATCTAAAAGTATACAAAAGTAAAACTAAAATCAAGATCATGTATTCAGGTCGTCTTAACCCGGTTTACTCTTCGATAAGCATGAGTGCTTGTCTAATCAACAGCGACAAATTTGTGAAGTAAGCTACCAGTTGAGTAGACCAAACTAGCTCAACTTTTAATCGTATTTGTTTTGTTTACTTTCGGTTGAAGGTTTGGCCGTTGGGTGTGCTCTCGCTTTATTCTTTTCATATGCGAATTTTAGTGAAGGTTAGTGTAAGTATCATGATCTTTTTGAACCAACGGCTGGCATCAAATGGGTTCACAATTTTATATAGTGAAGATGCATTTAATGAAAAGTGATTATCATTTACTATTTGACCACAGTTTTTTTTTTTCCAATTCACACACTAAATTTTCTTCCCAACTCCAAACACTTTAATGCCTCCAAAATTTGGAAAATGATCATTATCAGACGAAATTATTTCAGGAGACTAATCTCACCAAATCCCAAGTAACTAGTCTGACCTAAGACATCGTGTGAGAGAATAGTCAAGCTTGAAATTACTTGGTACACATCCACTCTCAATCACAATGTGTCGGATTCTATTGGGGGTGGTGAAAGTTAGTGGGTTTCGCTTCAAGTCATAAGTAAAGAATAAAGTATACTCTAAGAATAATTCTACATTTGTGGTAGACCAAACGCAAATCTACTTATGCAACCAACTCTTTTATACCAGTTTTACTAACCAATTATAAAATGAACTGAACCTAAGTAAGAATCAACTAAGAAATTGTGAAATAAAGAAAAAATAAAAAAACTCTTTGCAGGATTGACCCTAAAGACAACGAATTATTTGTCTTGCTCTTAAATTTTGATGTAGGGATTCACTGGTTTCCAAATCATCAAAAAAAAAGTAAATAGATAATTTTGCCTCCAAATTATAATTGTTTCAAGTTTTATAAATTTCAAAGATAACCCTAACCTTTGTTTTCAAAATCTGGTATAGGCGAGTGATTCGAGTTTTTTTTTCGTTGCAAAAATTTGTGATAGTGTAGGTACAGTACACTACAAATGTAATCTGAATATGAAGTTGGAAGTTCGAAGTAGGGCTTTATCGAAGTAACGTCTTCTTTACTACAAGACTAATATCTTTAGACCTTGAAAATGATTCTTATCTTTACAGATCCTTGACCAACTCTAATACAAGAAACATGAGACAAGTCAAGTACTCAAGTGGGCACTATTAGTAGTTTTCAATAACAAAGTACTAGTAAGAACTCCCCAAAATTATAAAATACTAATACAGCATAAGAGCATGATTATTCATGAAACTCAAGTGGGTTTCTTTAATCATTATTTAATTAATTAAATGTATTTAAGTGGGTTTAAGGATTCTAGTTAAGAAACTGTTCGATTTTGTGCCTCCAATGGTAGTTTCTTAACTAAGGGTTCTTAACAAAAAAATTATAATTTTTTTTAAAGATAAAATTGATTTATTAAATAAAATATATTGAAAGATAACATTTTTAACATAGATTTTAAAATTTAAACATAAAAACAAAGAGTAGTAAAATAAAATAATTTGAAACGAGCTCAGTTGTTGCCTTCACCTCCTCCAAATTTACGCCATATATGTTCAACCAAATCCGCTTTTAGTTGTTGATGCATCTGTCTATCACGAATTCTAGTTCGAGCACCCATCACTCCGTCGTTGTGTCAGAAGCTGAGCTGTGAGGAGGTTCGCACTCAGGCTCGGTCTTGTAACCGAGTTGACTCGTCTTCCTCTTCTTGGTCGCGAACGTTTCGAGTTTCCGAGTTCGCTTGGATCGTTTCCGTGTCGGGTTAGTAATATTCCTCGACGACTCGGTCTCGCTTTCATTAGCAACCTTTGGATCATCATCATCCATCATCGAAGACGAAGAAACATCTGACTCTGTCTCATCATTGAGTCGACTCGCCCTTTCCCCTTCCTCGTCTTGAATGCTAAATTTATGAAGACTCGGCATGTGGGATCTCATGTGACCACCTAAAGCTCTTCCATTGACGAAGCTCTTAAAGCAAAACCTACACTTGTAGTAGCTCTCCATCTTCAATAACAAATAGAAAGAGCAAGAAGAAGAAGAAAAAAAGGTGAAGAGAAGTGGAATCTACAAGCATTCCTCCCTCCCCACGAATAAGGTTTAATATATATATATATATATATATATATATATATATATATATATGTATACAACACGCTCAAGAAGATTATAAAAAACAACTAAATTAAATTTGTTTATTTATCTCTCTGTTACTGTTTAGCAAAACTTGGTTTAATTTTGATCTATAAAACGGAAAGTGGAGAAAGCTCTAATTAAAGCATATGCATGAAGTTGAAAAAGGGACAATGTAACATGCGAGCCTTGCCCGTTTCTGCAAACATTTTCTTAAGTTTCCTGATTTACAAAAATAGTTAAAAAATCATCTGTTCACAAGAAATAGCAGACGCAACGCAGCTGGCTTTTGCCTATTTTTAGGTTCTTGTTTTTAAATTTTCGCTTAAATATAAAATAATCTACGTGAAACCATTTAAGGGTATTTCGGAATTTAATATTTGCTGTTGTTAGAAAGTCTTAGGGGAAGGGTTTGTGGTTGTAACGACGGACCAAACGTTGTCCAAAAATTCAGGCTCAATTCAATGTGATTTGACCAGCTTAGAAGTTATTCACAACAGATTCAAAATACGTTTATGACATATGAATTTAAAGCTAAAATGCATAGAATCATGATAGATTAAACCAGAACAACATGCGACGTGTTCCTTTTAATTTAGATATTTCTTGGTTAGAAGAAGGTACCGTTGTGTTCGGAAGAAGAATAAGTCAAGATGCCAAAAAGTTGAGCAAACCCATTGCTATTTTAGATGTTTTTCTAATACACAAAAGATTACATTGTATATTTTCCGTTCATAACGCGTTTTAACTTTTAACCTCAAAAAATCTTCGTATAGTTAGGTGGTTAACAACAAAGAGACTTTATAAGTGAGTTTGAGAAATCTTTATTTACCAAACTTGTGAAAAGGTAGTGGTAGTTTTTTGCTAATTGTGTTATGTGCACCACCTTCCGTTCACATGTAGACCACTTAACGCGTCTCCTAAATTGGTCCGATCCGGTCTAAAGACTGCTCCACATTAAAAGATGAACCAAACCGGTTTATATTTATAAAATCATGGGCTTTGTAGGCCATCCGACTACAACTCTTAGCCCATATAAAGTACATAACCAATGTTACAATTATCAAAATAATTTACTATCAACCGCAAATTCAACGGCCCCATGTTTTTTTCAAACATTACTATTTGTTTGAAGGGGAAAAATCAATCATTTATGTTTCTTTTGAATGGGTTTCTTGTGACTGTTTTTCTTGGGAGTGGCGAAGTTAACGAGAGAATTGTAAATAGCACCGGGACTCCATTTCTCCGGGATAACATCTTTAGCAACGATCACTTTTTTGGTTACGGCGGAGGTAAGTCGGACGTTGAACGGACCTTTCAATGCACAGCCTGGGTTAAGTTTCCAAACGGCGGATCTCATCTCCTCCATTTTCAAGTATTTTCCACCAGCCGGTTGAATCTCCACGCATGCAAAGTTTCCATCACCGTTTGCAAACTTAACGGCGAACGACATGTAGTAAGGATTTGCTCCGGCGTCGACATGAATAGCTATTTTACTCTTAGGATGTTTGCAACATGCACTGCATAACATAAACATGCAACGTCCATAATGTACATGAGTAAACTTAATTTGGTTTGTGTAAAGTTATTGAACCAAACCAAATTGAACTATTTTCTATTCGAAAAGCTAATTAAATTAAACTAACCCGATTTTTTACAAACTTCATTAACAATACGTACCGTTTGTACCTAACCTTGAGTTCCCCAAGGTTACGTAATTCATCGCCTTTGCCACGTTTGGCCAGTGCACCAAATGCCTTACCGCTAAGATCAAAATGGAACGCCTCCTTCGTGCAGCCAGCACACTCATCTGCTATCATTACCTTGATCGGCTTTTTGGTGCATAATGGATGGTCACATACAAGCTAAAACGTCACATGTAATACGATATTAGTATAGTCTTACATTACAATATGATATTCAATTAATTGTAAATTATAATATATAAATATTAAATACCCTATAACATGCCCCACAACCCGTTCCATCTTTGAATAATGAAGGTCCTCCGGCTGAAACCATACATTGGTATGGGTGTTTTGCCACTGCATCACCGTATCCACAAGCCCCTCCTATATATATAATGTTGTAAGAACCGGTTTTAAATATGGAAAATGTTTTCAAACTTTAGGTTTTGTGGATCAATTAATGGTTTAATTAATTACCTGTGCTGCCAGGACCTTCTCGGTCACCATACCAAGTGATGCCGGCGCTGTTCCAGCGGGTATTATTATGGCAAGAACATGGCTTCAATGAGATTGCAAAGAGAGCAACGATAAAGCAAAAATATTTGCCTGAAAATAATGCCATGTTTCTTGAAAGAATGAAGGGTTTTGTTTTGTTGTTGTTGGAGAAAAACCAAACTTAAATAGTTTCTAGATTTTCAACTAAAAATACAACAATTATAGTTATCCTAAATTTTAGCAAAACCAAATCTTAAAAAAGGCTATTCAACATATGATGAGCTTTTGTTATTTTAGAAACTAAAACCTATAACAGAACCATAACCGTTCAATGAAAGTTTATTTTGATTTATTGGTGGAGGTTAACTTCAGTAACATACACGACGGGGCAAACATATAATAGGTTTTGTTAACTTTTCAAAGTTAGATTTACATTCATTTAAATTATGGTGTGCCAGGATACAGAGCCGGGCTTGGACAGATGATCTTGAGACATTTGAATGGGGTCCCCAGGTTACAAAAATTAATTTTTGAATTTTTGTTCTATCTATTTTTACATATATAATGCAAATGTAAAATAAATAAAAATAAAAAATTAATAAAATTACAATAAAGAAAATATATTATTTTATAAATTTATATAAACCAATAGTTTTCTCTTTCAATATAATATATATTTCAAACAAATTTTTTTCTAGAAAATTTTAAAAATTATTATCAATTTTAAATAAAAATAATTTTTTTTTTCGTATAGGGCTTTGTTCAGGTAACTATTCTAAACACTAATCACCACGTAAGTCTAAATGAGCCCTAGGAGAAAAGAAAAAAAATACTGGGCTAAAATCTTCTTCTCTTGTTTTTATTTCAGCCGTATCCTCCGCTGTGTGATGTGAAGGGGAGCTACGTATCACAGTTTGCGCACACGATTTTACTACGACCTACCTGCAAAGAAGTTGTCTCCAAGGGAGACTAGACTACTACTGATTCAGCATATCTTCTGTTTTTGCTTCTTGAGATTGTATACGGCTTTTTTTCTTTTCTTAGTTTAGACAACATTGAATCCTTTCTATACAATAAACTTCGGACATCTGCTTGTTTTGTTACTTGAAAAAACGTAAAACAAATGCCAATGAACAACAATTGTTGATCTAAATAATTTTTATTTCTGATCATTTATGTTTCTATGTATAATTAATTTTTCTATTTGATTTAAATTTTGTTTTAACTTTAAAATCATTAACTTTCCATTTTATTTGTCATCTTTCTCAAAGGGAAGTGTAAAACCGGTGTGACGGGAAAAGGTTTTTTCGTGTTTGGCGAAAAATGTGCATTTTGCGTTTTTGACGGGAAAAGTGCATTTTGCATTTTTTGCAGTTTTTGCTGAAAAATATGTTTTGACGGAAAAAGTGTGTTTTTGGCGCGAAAATTTATCTTTGCGGTTTTGGCGGGAAAATGCATTTTTGTGGTTTTGGCGGGAAATTACTTTTCCAGTTTTGGCGGGAAAATTCGTTTTGGCGGAAAAATGTTTTTTTTTGCGTTTTTGAAGGGAAAATGCGTTTTCTGGTTTTGACGGGAAAATGTGTTTTTCCTATTTTGGCGGAAAAATGCGTTTTTTCGGTTTTGAAGGAAAATGCATTTTTACGATTTTGGCGGAAAAATGCGTTTTTCCTGTTTTGGCGGGAAAATGCGTTTTTCCTGTTTTGGCGGGAAAGTGTATTTTCCAGTTTTGACGGAAAAATGCGTTTCTACCGTTTTGGCCGAAAAGTACGGTTTTACTGGTTTGGCCGAAAATGCGTTTTATGGAAATGTGTGTTTTTACTTTTTTTCGCGGGAAAAAAAAAACACATTTTAGCTGTTTTGGCGGAAAATGTGTTTTCAGTTTTGGCAGGACAATGCATTTTTCGGTTCTGGCGAGACAATGCATTTTTCGAAAAAAATAGAATTTTTGGTCTTAAATTAATATTTTGATTTAAAAGGTTATTTTTGTCATTTATTATTTTGGACTGAACTAGATGCATATGCATCCAGATGCACCATCAAGACTCGCCCTCATTTGAGTAAGAATTTGAGATGAGTTTTTAAAAATTCAGCTAGGTGATTCATCTCGATGTAGCATTATAATGTACAAAACGAACATTGATTTGTATCTTTACCCACATGGATCACCTGGGTGAGTAAACGAACAACACCTAAGTTTGTGTAAGTTGCATGGGAAAGGTGTGTTAGGTTTATATTTTGAATGTTTGGACGAAAATGCGTTCTTTTTTTAACGCTGATTTATTATGATATTACAATTATCACTACAAGAAAACACAAATTTAACGACGGCCAAAATCGTCGTTATTTCCTCGGAAAAGAAGGCTTACGAGGAAATGGCGATGAAAGGCGTTTCGTCGTTATATGATTGTCGTAAGAGAAGATTCGTCGCCATTTCCTCGTTAATTAGCGAGGTTATATTTTCCTCGTAAAGAAGAATTAAGTTTTCGTCGTAAAGACCACGTGGGGTTTCCACGTAACGCGGTCGTTGTGCTTCCTCGTAAGAAACTCGTAAATGATTCGTCGTAAAAGACCCGCAAAAACCTCTAAATAAATTCGTCGTAATAAAAACGTAAG
>NC_027753.1:22914168-22919510 GCF_000695525.1 Brassica oleracea var. oleracea | reverse complement strand
TTGAACAACACCGATTTTTTTCTGAAGACAATTTGAATATCGGAACGGGAACTTGCCCATTGCTTTTAATATGTAACTCGCTTCTTGAGCAAATATCCGGCAAGTCCAACCTCGATTTTATGTTGTCTTTTGTCTTCCCTGGGACATTCAATATTGTATTCATGATGTTCTCAAAGAAATTCTTCTCTATATGCATCACATCAAGGTTGTGGCGCAGAAGGAGATCCTTCCAATATGGTAACTCCCAAAATATACTCTTCTTGTGCCAGTTGTGATGAACACCGTAAGAATCAGGCATATTACGAGGGACATGCCAATTACCACCCCAGCGAACTGTTTCGTTAGCTCCGTAGTAGTCGATTTGCGCTTCAATTTGTTCTCCAGTTAGATATGGAGGAGGAGTGTCTCTCACAACCTTTTTGTGCCTAAACAAATTCTTGTTTCTTCGGTACGGATGGCCAACTGGAAGAAATCGACGGTGACAATCGAACCAACTTGTCTTTCTACCATTCTTCAGTTGAAATGCATCTGTCGTTCCATTACAATATGGACAAGCTAATCTCCCATGTGTAGTCCATCCAGACAACATCCCATAGGCAGGAAAGTCACTTATGGTCCACAAAAGCATAGCTCGCATCGTAAAATTCTTCTTCGTTGAGCAGTCATACGTCCTCACCCCTGTTGACCACAAATCTTTCAACTCTTTTATCAGTGGTTGTAGGAAAACATCAAGTGACCTTTTTGGATGCTTCGGACCGGGTATTAATATGGTCAAGAATAAAAACTCCCGTTGCATGCACATCTCCGGTGGCAGGTTGTATGGCGTAAGAAAGACAGGCCACAATGAATATTGTCTCCCTGACATTCCAAATGGACTAAATCCATCTGTGCATAATCCGAGGTACACATTCCGGCTATTGCTAGCGAAATTCGGATGTACTTTGTTAAAATTTTTCCAGGCTCTTGCATCTGATGGATGAGTCATCTCACCATCCGTCTGAGTATGCTCGGCATGCCACCTCATCTTTCCAGCAGTCTGCTCCGATTGGTACAATCTTTTCAATCTATCTGTAATTGGTAGGTACCACATCCTTTGGTACGGTACCCTATTACGTCCCCTTCCTTGCGGCTTGAATCGTGGTTTCTTGCAGAATCGACATTCTTCCAACTTCTCATCATCTCCCCAGTAGATCATGCAGTTGTCGATGCAAACATCTATCATCTCCGAAGGCAACCCAAGACTATAAACCAGTTTCTGAATCTCATAATAAGAATCAGCAGACTCATTGTCTTCCGGCAAATACTCTTTAAATAAATCTGCCCATTCGTTCATGCAACTTTCAGGTAGATTGTGATCAGTTTTAATATTCATCATTCTAGCAGCCAATGACAATTTAGAGAGACCTTCTCTACAACCACTGTAAAGTGGTTGATTTGCCGCATCTAACATTTCATAAAACTTTTTTGAATCTATGTTAGGTTCTTCATCTTCATCATCATGAGCTACGAATGCATCAGTTACCATATCATGAACCCTATCATAATCTACCATCGGCTGATCCTCCTGATGGTAACTATGTGCATTATGCAATTGATGATCAACCGGTTCTTCTTGAAAGTTGCTATTACTACTACTAGCTTCATTCTGATCATAACTATAATCTTCTCCATGTTGAAACCAGATATAATAATTTGGCGTGAAACCTCTATTTACTAAATGCTTCCAAACATTTTCACGATTTGCCAACTTTGAATTGTTACATTTCCTACAAGGACAGAATATTTTACCGCTTTCTTGGGCGAGCGGTGTAGAATCTGCTAGATGCATAAAACGCTCCAACCCAGCAAGATATTCTTTCGTCACTCTCCCGTTAGCATCTCTATGCATATACATCCACCTCCGCAACTCGAAAATATTTCCCAAGCCCGACATTTTTTTCACGTTTTTTTTCTTGTTGGTGTGCTTAAAATTATGTTCAAACCTCCATATATATAGAAAATTTTCGAATCTGGTAGTTGAATTTTGCTAGGAATTTACGACGAAAAATTAGGTTGGTGGCAAAAAAAACGTGTTAAGTTGGTGGATTTCTCGTTCTTTCCTCGTAAGTTATTTCCTCGTAAAAATCATGCTAAAATTACGACGAATTTGCGACGAAACACATTTTTCTCGGAAAAACCACGTCAACTTACGACGATTCTACGAGGAAAAGCTTTACTCGGTATTTTACAAGGCCATTACGAGGAAACTTTATTTCCTCGCAATTTCATCGTTAAGTCATCGTAATTTCACGAGGAATAGTTTTCCTCGTTAAATTTCCTTGCTAAAACTGTGTTTTCTTGTAGTGTATGAGAAATATTACATGGACGATTCGTCAACGACAATACTACATGTTTTAAGGAGCTGTCCTATGAAAATCTACTCCTGTAATCTGACAGAAATTGCATAGTCTGGGATTCGAACCCCATACCTAGATGTAGAAGATTTTAAACTTTAATCGTTAGGCTACGATGATTCCACTCTCTTTTTTTGTTAGTATGGAGAATGTGAGTGAGCCGACCTATTAAATCTAAAGGTCCCAAAAGTCGGAATACCAAATAAATTTTCTGCAATTCATTCGTACACGCGGATCAGCATCAGTGAAGCTTAAATTTAGATTTAGATATCGAGAGAGAAAATATGACGGCTAGGGTTTTGGGTGGTAATTTTAGGGTTTTGGGTGAGGAAGTGCAGGATGAGAATATGGAGGAGATCGGGGAGCATGTGAGACCGCCCGGAGATCCACCGGATGCTCCAGACTCTTGGGTGAAGAAGGTATTAGGGTGCAATGAAGGAGGGATGCCTGTACCGGAGGAGATTGTGGACGAGTCTTTTGTGGAATCAAATATGAAACAAGAGTTCCCGAATGGTGAGGATGGAGAACCGGTGATAACGATTGGAGAGGAGGTTTTGATTGCTATGAATGGTTTATGGAAGAGATGTATGATTGTTAAGGTCTTGGGGAGGAGTATCCCATTATTGAGCTTAACGAGAAGGCTGAAGGAGCTATGGAAACCTGCGGGATCAATGTTTGTGATGGATCTCCCGAAGAATTTTTTCATGGTTCGTTTTGGAGTAGAGGAGGAGTATATGAATGCGCTATCAGGTGGCCCATGGAGGGCTTTTGGGAGTTACCTTATGGTGCAAGCATGGACGCCTGAGTTTGATCCGCTGAGGGATGAGATAGTTACGACACCGGTTTGGGTTCGTTTAGCACATATCCCAGTTAATTTTTAACATAAAACGATACTGATGGGGATTGCCCAGGGGTTAGGAAAACCGATTAAGGTTGACTGCACCACGCTAAAAGTCGAAAGAGCTAGATTTGCGAGAATTTGTGTGGAGGTTAACCTTAATAAGCCATTGAAAGGGACAGTGATGATTAATGGTGAGAGGTACTGTGTATCATATGAATGAATCTCGACGATCTGCTCGTCATGTGGTATGTATGGACATCTAGCCTATTCATGCCCACGTAAGGTACTGGAGGAAAATCCTATAAATGTGGTTGTTCCAGTGGACATGACACAAAAGAATACGGAGGTTGCAGGTATGGATACAGATTTTATCCCAGTGAGACAAACTCCTATAAATGTGGTTCTTCCAGTGGACATGACACAAAAGAATACGGGGGTTGCAGGTATGGATACAGATTTTATCCCAGTGAGTCAGGCAAGGAAAGGGCTAACTCAGAATGGGCAGAGAGGAGTTACACTGCGGAGTAATGAAAGTAGGGAGATGGTAGGAAATAAGACGTGGATCGGTAGTAAAAGTCGGGGGGGGCTCGTCAAGAGAGTATGTCGGAGGAGATAAGGGTTTCGAATAGGTTTGGAGGGTTGAATGTGGAGGGGGATATGGAGGAACAAGTGGAGGAGAGTGGGGATAGAGAAGATAATAAAGAAAATGAGAATACTACTAATATAGTTTCTGGAGGAGCGAGTAAAGAGACTGGGAAGGAATTCTCGTTTGGAAAGAATGGGAACAGAGGGAACCAACAACCAGCTCGATTGGGTCCAAAAGATAAGAAGATTAGCAACATGAGAGGCCCAAATCCTTCTAAGACCAAACTGAGAAATGTTGGGCCTATGCGTGGTTTGGTGTTTGGCCCAATAAGTGGGGAGAGTAGCCTGTCGGAAGAGACTACGAGTAGAGATGGAAAATGTCGGCCGACCAGGTGGTGTTTTCGCAGGAGATGGGGAGCTAGACAGAAATGAGAAGAATTTTGGGCATGTGTAGGATAAAAGCAATGCTCAGGAGCAACTTGCAGAGATGGAGAATCTGGAATTGGATGAGGCAAGTGCGAGCCAAGGACGAGAAGTCCTGGAGAGTGTGGTGGCATAACATTTTGCCCCGGTGATTCTATCTATTGATTATAAAGATCTGATGAAGTGCATTCTGTGGAATTGCCGGAGGGCAAATAAACCCCAATTTCGAAGATCGATTAGATATTTGGTGAAGAAGTTCAAAACAAATATCCTTGCTGTTTTTGAAACTCATGCTGGTGGAGAAGCGGCAGGTCGGATTTGTCGTGGTCTAGGGTTTGAGAACTCGTTTCGCGTGGATGCGTGTGGCCAGAGTGGAGGTTTATGGCTGTTATGGAGGGAGGAGATTGGAGAGCTTGAGGTGGTCAAATCGTCGAATCAGTTTATACATGCTCGAATCGGGAATGGAGCAGAGGTGATTAATATGATTGTTTCTCCTTCACCGAGCCGTAGAAGTGGCTTATGGGCTGCTTTAGAAGAAGTTTTGCGTAATGCGGAGGGTCCGGTGTTCGTTGGGGGAGACCTTAATACAATAGTGAGGATAGATGAAAGGAGTGGTGGGAATGGGAGATTGTCTGAGGATTCTCTAAAGTTTGGTGATTGGATAAATGATATGTCATTGATTGATATGGGATTTTATGGCAATCAATTCACATGGAAAAGAGGGAAAACTGAAAGCACATTTGTAGCGAAGAGGCTGGATAGAATATTATGTTGTGCCCAGTCTAGACTCAGGTGGCAGGAGGCAAGTGTGAGGCATTTACCTTTCTTAGCATCAGACCACGCTCCTTTGTATCTACAGCTCACACCGGAGGTTAAGGGTGATGCACGTCGACGTCCATTTCGTTTTGAGGCGGCATTGCTACAACATAATGAGTTTCAAGACTTGCTAACAGCTTCATGGGATCGTGATATTGATACAAGAGAGGCTTTGCAGAGGTTGGAAGTGACACTCCGAAAATGGAACAGAGAAGTTTTCGGAAATGTCCAAAGAATGAAAGAGGACTTGTTGATGGAGATTACAGAGATACAGGACAAAATTG
>NC_027753.1:22862824-22914088 GCF_000695525.1 Brassica oleracea var. oleracea | reverse complement strand
GGGAGAAGTGGTGTGTGCATGGAGATAGAAATACCAAGTTCTTTCATATGTCGACAATCAATAGGAGAAAGTGAAATCGAGTGGAGATGCTAAAGAAAGATGAAACTCAGTGGGTGTCAGATGCAAAAGAACTTGAGAAGCTAGCGGTGGATTATTTCAGAAAACTATATTCTCTGGAAGACCTGGATACAGACATACAAATGCTATTGGAGAGGAGATTTGTGGGGCTTACAAGACAAGAGAAAATGGATCTTGATAAAACGTTTTTTGCGGAGGAAGTAGAAAAAGCGGTGAGAGCTATGGGCAGCTTCAAGGCACCAGGTCCGGATGGGTTTCAACAAGTTTTCTATCAGAGGTGGTGGGAGACAGTTGGTGCATCTGTGATCAGGTTTGTCCTTCTTTTCTTTGAGACGGGGAAGTTGCCGGAGAATACTAATGATGCACTCGTGGTGCTAATTCCGAAAGTGACGAAACCTGAGTATATTACTCAGTTTCGACCGATAAGTCTCTGCAACGTGTTGTTTAAAACTATCACGAAGGCCATGGTAGGGAGACTGAAGAGTATTATGCCTAAACTGATTGGTCCTGCTCAGTCTAGTTTCATCCCGGGTAGATTGAGTGCGGATAACATTGTTGTGGTTCAGGAAGCTGTTCATTCGATGAAAAAGAAGCAAGGCCGCAAGGGTTGGATGCTGCTAAAACTAGATTTGGAGAAAGCATATGATAGGCTGCGTTGGGATTTTCTAGAAGATACACTAAGGGCTGCTGGTTTGTCTGAGAATTGGGTCAAGAGGATTATGGAATGTGTGTCTGGTCCATCAATGTGTATTTTGTGGAATTGGGAGAAATCTGAGCCGTTTATGCCATCAAGAGGACTGCGACAAGGTGATCCACTCTCCCCGTACCTGCTTGTCTTATGCATGGAGAGATTATGTCAACTGATTGAGAAAGAAGTGGAGGATAAAAGATGGAAACCGATAAGATTGTCGAGAGGTGGTCCACAGCTATCTCACATTTGCTTCGCAGATGATCTAATCCTATTTACAGAGGTATCGGTGACGCAGATTCGAGTGATCAGGAAAGTGTTGGAGAAGTTTTGTAAAGCCTCTGGTCAGAAAGTAAGCCTCTAGAAATCGAAGATTTTCTTTTCTAATAATGTCTCTAGAGGAAGAAAAGAGAGAATAAGTAGAGAAAGTGGTATTGCATCAACAAAGGAGCTGGGAAAATACTTGGGACCAATTCCATAAGCTCTACATTTTGTTAATCGCTCTTTGTAAACTTAAACCTTTATTCCTTTTCTTTTTTTTGGTCAAAACAACCTTTATTTTCAATTTTGTTAAATGTAATAACAAAACCAACTCAGTTATGAAACAAGTATTCACTACAGGAACACAAAACCTCTAAAAGCACTAAGAAAAAAAAAGAGATAAGAGATCCCTACTTATAATAATCCGTACAAACCATAAAATCTTTCACGTAGTAGCTAAAAGGGACGTCGGAAAGTAGACGGTCAGACCACTCGACAAGCCCTCGAATGGCTACATTACTACTCCCAAACAAGGCGATCATTGAGCACCAAACCTCTCCATTGTTCACACTATGCCACAAAAACGCCAACTTTCCATTGTATTCAGCCATTTTGATATTAGAGAAATAACCCTTGAACTTCAGACCATGAACCACTCTCCATTCTTTAGCCTTAGATTCATACCACATTAACCCAACATCATGGTAATGCATGTATAGCACGTTGTCTACCACACAGATAGTTTGACTGTTGAAGTCCTCAGCTCTTATAATTTCGTCACATGTACCATCTCTAGTGTCATAAACTATGACGTTCTTACCACTCATCACATATATTTTTCTGCCTAGTGCCGGGGTTACCACAGAATTATTTATACTATTCACTTTCACGCTAGGGTTTGGCGCGAGTTGCCAAGTTTGGGTGTTTAGGTCAAACGCTTGCGCTTGAATATCCTCGTAATAACTTTTTGGACAAGTTCCTCCAAAAATGTAAATCTTGTCGTTAACTAGTCCCACGGCTGCTCTATCTCTGAACACAGGCGACTTTGGACCCCGACGCAACTTTCCAGACCGAGTGTCCAGGATCCACATGTTTCTCGAGCCGCCCACAATGTAGATATCAGTACCCACCATAATAGGAGTTGTAGAGTAAGGCTTGAGCGGAGAAGAAGGGAACGGGATCGAGGCCAAACGATGATGACTCTCAGTGAAAGTGAACCAATGATACGAATCCCAGGTTACGTAAGAAGAACACGAATACGCTTTTTTAAAGCCGACGTAGAAGCGATCCCCTTTTCCCCGGAGAGATCGCGTTATCTGAAGCTCAGAGGAACGTACTAGAGATCGTAACTTCTTCGACACGCAAGAGAGGATTGGCTGATACCGTCTCGGAACACGTGCTAAGACGTTTAAGATGATATCGTCTGGCAGTGACGAAAACGACCATGACGGTGCCTCCTTGGACATCCTCTTACAAAACTTGTTTCTCTTTGAATCACATCTCAGCGTCATCGCTCTGCTTGCTTTTCTTATCATCAACACCGACACATATAAAGAAACCCTTTTTCCTTTTCCCACTTGGAATCCTTATATATATTTTACTATTTTTCCTATTTTCTATTCATATTTCTGATTTATACTATTAAATTATATTTCTGATATTTAATTATATAAAACTATTATACAATTTAAACCAAATTAGAAATATGAATAAAAATAGAAAATATATAGTAACTAGGTATTCGGCCCGCACATGCGGGCATAGTATTTTTATAGATATTTATCTGTTTATGAATATTAAATCAAAACCAACATAATAAATTATTAATTATATTTTCAAAAAGATAAATCAAACATTAAACTTTATATTTAATAATAAAAAATATTACTACAAATAAAAACACAACATATTTAAGAATTATCTTATGTTTTAAAAATATATTTTATTTTTGAGAATTTTATTGTATTTACCTTTAGTCAATTATCAAATATAACATATAAATAAAATATTATTAATATATATTCATTAGTTTTTATCAAAATATATATATGCTTATTGTTGTGTTAAATTTTAAAAACATTCACATATATTTTAGAAAATTTATTTATTTGTTTGATTAGCATTTAATTATAAATTGTTTTATATCTAACTATAAATTTTATAATAAAATATTATTTTCAGATAAAAACAAAATATATCTAAGAATTATCTTATGTTTTAAAACATGTTTTTATTTTTGAAAATTTTATTATATTTATTTATAGTCAATTATCTAATATAAGATATAAATATATTAGTATTAATAGAAATTCGTTTTAATTATTTATATTTTAGATAATTCTTATTCTTATTATTAATTTTAATCACTTATTTAATCAGATATATTTTAAATTCGTTTTTATTTTTGACTATTTATATAATTTATTTATTGAAGGTATAAATGATTTATTATTAATTTTAATCACTTATATAATATATAAATATAATAGTATTAATAGAAATTCGTTTTTAATTATTTATATTTTAGATAATTTTTATTATTATTAATTTTAATCACTTATTTAATCAGATATATTTTAAATTAGTTTTTATTTTTGACTATTTATATAATTTATTCATTAAAGGTATAAACGATTTATTATTAATTTTAATCACTTTTTTAGTCAGATAGATTTGAAATTCGTATTTATATTTTGACTAATTTAAATAATTATTCATTAAAGGTATAAACGATATTAACCGCTCTAATTTTAACGTGAGAGCTCCGTTGCAAAAATTTACTTCGCAAATACTAGTATAGATAATATAAGGATACCAAAGCAATAAAAATTTAAGTACCAATAAAACCAAAGTTTTCATGTGATGTATGCCTTATAATAATAATAATAAATTGTGATGCCATTCGACGGACAGACGACAGTGTTCTATCGCTTGTTCAAGCTAGGTTCAAGCGATATCATGCTAGTGGCAAAAAGGAAATGTAAAGAGAAAGGACGTGGAACGAATTCGAGTGGCAGAAAAAGAAGGTGGCTGCTTTATGCTTTAGTTAATACGACATATCATATTTTATTATTCAAAAGAAGAAACAAGACAAATGACAAAAAGACTTTTAACTTCTTCTCAACATATGTGGATCGATGTTCGTGATACTGCTTTGCTTGCGACTCAGTTCATGTGTTGTGTGAACATGATTCAGCCTTTGTTTTAGACTGCACACGGTTAGACCATGAACATTTTGACTTCTTAAAATCCGAGTCCAGGTTTTGCAAAGCAGTTATATCATACATGCAGTTTATAATGGTCAAATGTTAAGTATGTTTTGATATGCTACGTTACCAATATATTCATGAGATGTTCAAACAGATATCCAGATTATTATCTCAGATCCTAATTAATTCTTTAACTTTTGGTTACTTGGAAAACATTACTAACACATGACATCCTTGAGAAGCTTGTACATGCGAGTGGCCGAAGTAGGGATGGCAATTGGACAGCGACCCGGGGGCATGGCTTGTAGAAGGTCCATGCGGAGCGGATCTGGGTAGAGATATTGTAGTTTTGGGCCATTGCGGGATGGGTCTGACTTGGTATTGTGGAAAAAAAAGAACCAGCAAAACTTCCTCATTTCGTTCTCATACCTGAAAAAAATATCAAAGAGTGTGAGAAAAGGGGATTCATGTTCTCTGGAGTCACGACTTCTACCGACGAAACTAAGGAGTTCCGGTGACTTTGATTCTTGCTCTGACGGTTCTTCCGGTCTTCCATTCAGGCTCAGGCAAGCACCAAACGAGATTAACTTTGGTGACGGTACTAACAAAAACTTTGGAGCTCGGACAACTAATCGTCTACGTTGGAACCCCAACCTAGGTGTAGAATCCTTTAAACTTTATTCATTAGGCTACGTCGCTTCCACTTTTTTTTTGTTAGTATGGGGAAGGTGAGTGAACCGACCTATAAAAGTTAAATAAATTATTTAAGAACCGGTTCTTAATTTTTTTAGTTAAAAGTTAAGAGACAGTTTCATATATTCTGTTAAAAAACTCACCCTAAGAACTCCCAATTTAATCATGTTCTAATGACTATGTTGGTAATTACTCGCATACACGTAACGTAAATGAAGCATTGGTAAATTACTTTTGTATCCAGGACTGTTTTCTTTGTGCTTTTGGTAATGAGTAATGATTATCACTATCACGTGAATGAAGCATTGGTATCAGTTTATCATGCGACTCGTATGATACGAGTAATACACTTGAGCTGCATACACGTAACGTAAATGAAGCATTGGTAAATTACATGTATACAATGAAATCTAATGACTATGTTGGTAATTATTCGTATTCTATGTCTTAGAGTGGTAATGACTTGAATCTCAGTTTAATCTTGGTTTTTATTTACTATCACCAATGAACAAAAGAATGGGTTCGGGTAAAGTCTCTTGATGCGAGTCACACACCGGACACTACAACGGCAATCTCAGATCAAAACAATGACACGCCTCTGTACAAAGTCCAAGCACTACAACTCTTTCAGGACCCGCGGGCCGTCCCGCAAAGGCTTATGCAGTTAGCGGGGCGGGTTTGGGCTCAGGGGTTGAGTACCGCAGGCCACGGAGGCCGAAGGTACGCCGGTTTTACCCTTGTCTGCTGCTGGAGGAACACTACTACTTGTAGTAATCTGGTTAATCTCTTGTTGTTGATCTGGCGGCCTGAAGAATATTCCGACCGGTACGATCTCCTAGACGATCTACCGCTTTGCTCCGGTTCGACTCCTCCTTCCCACTGACACCAGTCGCAGATCTCAGTTGGATCAGTTGTAGTGTCGGTGTGTGACTTGCATCAAGAGACTTTACCCGAACCCATTCTTTTGTTCACTGGTGATAATAAATAAAAACCAAGATTAAACTGAGATTCAAGTCATTGCCACTCTAAAACACAGAATACGAATAATTACCAACATAGTCATTAGATTTCATTGTATACATGTAATTTACCAATGCTTCATTTACGTTACGTGTATGCAGCTCAAGTGTATTACTCGTATCATACGAGTCGTATGATAGACTGATGCCAATGCTTCATTCACGTGATAGTGATAATCATTACTCATTACCAAGTCATTACAGCCTTGAGATTTTGGAGCCATGTGGCAATGTCTAATGTAAAATTTGTTTTTTACAAATTTGAGGGCTTAAAAAAAATTTTGAGGGCTTATGTCTATATAGTTTGAATATTCCATACAAGGCAAACCATTTAAGAAATGTAGGACCTTGGTTGATGCTGCAAATATTACAAACTACAAGGACAATACTATAAAACTAATTTATACAAATGTTACAAACTACAAGGAGCTGAAGTCGTCTTTTGAGTTTTAGCATCTGGTGTTATATACACAAAGACAGATCCAGAGAGTTTTATTGTATAGAGCACATAATGTAACATACATCTAGTGATTTAGATGAGTAATATACTAATAAATATACATTAGATACATTAATAAAACGAATACAGAGAGTAAATAAGATACCATACACATACATGTTAGACTAATCAGTAGTAAAAGGGCTGCGTCTAGCACATACCAAGATTCAAGACACCACAAAAGACTGGTAGGTATTGGATTTAATCATACACCCTTTCCCACTCATACTTCATGAATTAAAAAAAAAAGGTTTTTCGATCCTATCTATCTTCTTCCCGTTAATCAAAACATGAGAATGTAAACTGGAATATTCAAATACCTCTCTTTCTTCTTTTTTTCCTTGAATACCTCTCTTTCTTAAATGGTTGAGAGAAACAAAACGCCCTTCAATTCCCCTTCAACAAAACAACAGGTCAAGAGAATAAGTTAGGAGCTTTCAAGGACACTTATAAAAAAAATGAGTCTCGATAGACACAAAGACTAAGAAGCTACAACTAGGACTGGACATTTTACCCAGACTCGAGCAACCCGAAACCGATCCGAAAAATCCTGGTTTGGGTAGGAAACCGAATCGATATTTTTACCCTATTGGGTTTTATTGTGGAGGACCCGCGTGTCTTGGACCCGATTCGACCCAAGTCCGATGGAAGTACCCGAAATATCCGAAAATTCTAGTATATGTTAGATATATATGAGTGTTTTAGTATATTTTTGGTATTATGTGTATTTTTTTTTTCGAATTTGGGTATTCGGGGGTGGGTTTGGGTTTCAGATAAAATTTTAGATAATTCGGATAATCAGATAAAATTTTGGGTATTTATCATGTCTTTGGGATCAGATTTTAGGTAAAATTTCAGATATTTTTTGTATGTTTTGAGTATTTTTTTTTGGACCGGACCCGACAGGATCCGAACCAAACCTAAACCGGAACCGAAAAATTTGAATTATCCTATTGAATCTAACTATCTAAAACTTGAACCGATCCGAACCCGACAGGACCCAAACCGATAAATTCTTCGAAAATATCCGAAAATTCTAGTATATGTTAGATATATATGAGTGTTTTAGTATATTTTTGGTATTATGTGTATTTTTTTAATTTTCGAATTTGGGTATTCGGGTGTGGGTTTGGGTTTCAGATAAAATTTTAGATAATTCGGATAATCAGATAAAATTTTGGGTATTTATCATGTCTTTGGGATCAGATTTTAGGTAAAATATCAGATATTTTTTGTATGTTTTGAGTATTTTTTTTTTGGACCGGACCCGACAGGATCCGAACCAAACCTAAACCGGAACCGAAAAATTTGAATTATCCTATTGAATCTAACTATCTAAAACTTGAACCGATCCGAACCCGACAGGATCCAAACCGATAAATTTTAATTACTCTATTGGGTTTAAATATCTGAGATCCGAAGGACTTAGACCTGATGAGACCCGAGTCGGGTAGTGGATGACCCGAATGCACAAGGCCTTCATCGTCACTAATGAATGGGCTTCCATATTATCAATGGGCTTGAATATCTACTAACTATGATGGGCCTCAAAAGTTATGTGTGTTATAAAAAAACCCATCAATTAGGGGTTTCGTTAGTGGCGGCCACCTCCTTCTACTCTTTTAGCTTTACACATATCCCAAGATTACGCGTCCATCCGAGCATCACGAGCTCTCTTCACTCCGTTCATGGATCAACCAGCCGATGATTTGCTGCCTCTCATCCTTGGAAGAGTTCCAAAGTGGAAAGACCTCTCCCTTGTTTCTGATAAAGTCAACGAAGTCCTAAATTCATCGGAGATACGAGATGTGCAAGATCGTAGAGGTTCCAACAGTGTCTGGATCAGGTTCAAGAACGGTGAAACCTTGGTAGAATGTCAGGTTAAACGAAGTAAAGACTCCAGAACACATGTCTTAACCCACGAGTTCTTGAAAGTCTTACCTCCGCAGCCGATTCAGTTCGCCACCTACTTCAGAGGGTGTATGTACGTGGTCTGTGCCGCCGTACCTTCTTCCTCTCCAACCCGTGTCTACTACTTCGTTGTAGGAACTAACTTTCTTACACAGGCCCCTGTGATGAAAGAAGATGTCGATTTCAAAGCGGCTGGTGTTGTTGGAGGTAAGATTCTAATCTTTGGAACCACGCGTAGCTATATTAGAGGGCGGAACTGTTTACTGGTATACAATATGTATACAAACAAATGGGAGCCTCCAGTCTTTACACCACAAGCTTGATGCATCTCCACCCATGTGGTGGGATGCTGGGAATTATGGACCGTTCCCGATTTTGAATGATGCGTCGTTTTCGACGGACTCGGCTTGTGTGCTTGCGGATCACATTTTCATTTTCATCTCGGGTTTAGGTTTATTATGTTTTGATGGTGGAGATGGACAGACTTGGAAGAGAGTCTTAGGTTTGAGTGAGGTTGTTTGTGGTCTAGCTAAGCCATTTTTGGCAGAGCTTAATGGCAGAGTTGCAATCATTTGGCTCGATAAAGATGATGAGGAAGTTGAGGCTGACTTCAGCAAGCTGTGCCTGTGTTTGATTTCGATAAGTGTGAAGGGAGGCTTTGTAAGAGGAACACAAGAGAAAGTAGAAGTGGTTGATTTGGTTCCAAGATCCTATGATATCTACAAATGTATTGAGGTTTTAAGGTATTTAGTGACAAGAGTTTAATTGAAATCTATCTTTTCTTTGAATTTTGATTCTTATTTATTTTTGTTGTTTTTGTGCAGTGAGCCTGAGTCTACCACTGCAAGCACTTCTTCATGAGCTTGCAACTCAAAAATTCTATGACAATGGGCTTTGTATCCCTTTTCTCTCTTGTTTAACTCAACTTCTGTGACAATGATGGTGTATCTTTTCTCTCTCGCTAGTTTATGAAAACTCTTGTTTATGTTGGTTATTTAGTTTGGCTAATGTTGTTTCCATAATCTCTATGAAAACTCTTGTTCATTTATGTTGGTTATTTAGCTTGACTAAGTTTATGTAGCATGGGGTGGACTCATTTAGCAAAAACAGTCATGCTGAATTACTAGTCTTAGTTGAAAAGCCACCGTATAAAGGAGAGAGGTTTACATTGTTTCTACTTCGTTCTCTTTCCAAACTCAAAAAAAAACCTATGTCATTATTTTTTTAGATAATGAGACAATGTTGTGACTTAGCCCCGCCAAACTACTTGTAGAGTAATGGAGCTGGTGCAGTAGCCCCAAACGAAGTAAATACCAATGGACTTTTCCTTTACCTCCAACAATCTTTCCCCATCCAACTTCAATACCAACCCTAGCTGATACACACCAGACGGCAAAACACACTATGAGTTTGCTCCTCAAACAGCTCCCAGCAGACAAAAGATCACATCAGATCCAAGGGCACTCACTAACTTCAGGCGTATGACGGCTCCAGTGGCTAGAAAAGTGCAAAGCAGACAGTGAGTCATCTCATCAAACCAAACCTCCATAGCGCAAAAGTAAACATATGATGACTCTTTGTTTACGTTTTTACTTACCTTTTAACTGCATCAGGTACGTGGAATGGCTCATAAGGCCATCCAAACTTCCTTCTCACCAAGTGCAGCTCCATGGACACAGCATGAGTTTTGCCTTGTTGGGAGATTCATAACCAACTGTAGTAACCTGCATACTCATTGGGACACAAGCAAAATAGTAAATCAATATTCAATATGTCTGATGGCTAAAGACATTCTGTAGTTAATTACCTTAATCAATGTGGACTTGTCTGTAACAGCTTTAGCTTCCTTAATGGCAGCACTGATCTCAACATACCCAGTGTTTCTATTCTTCACCCAAATATAACAACATGCCATCTCCATCTCCATCAATGGAAATGTGATTGTCACCGTAGAAAGCAATGAGCTTTCCAAGTCTCCAGTGACCAGCTAGAGAGGCAGCTTCGTTTGAAAATACCCTCCTTCTGACAACCATCTCCAAGGATCACATACCTAGACAATGTTTTCTAACATTAGAGCTTGATATTAAACCAAGAATGATTAAAGAAGCCAAATATTACGTGTAGTGGTCGACAACTTCAGCATCAGGTTTGTTGAACCTAGCAGCTAAATGCTTCTCAGCAAGAGGTAAACCAACAGCATTGGTGATTCCTTGCCCAAGAGGACCTGCATATGAGAAAGAGCAAAGAGCAACAATCATAAACGTAGACATAGAAAGCTCTGTAATGTAACCACAAAGCTAACCAGTAATGACTTCAATCCCAGGAGTCTCGAAATTCTCAGGATGTCCAACACGGTGATGAACCGTGAAGAGCCCAAATCCAAGAGGAACCTCTGAGATCCCTTTACAATCCAATTCCAAACTTGTACGCAACTCAATTACGTTGCTTCACTTCGTTTTTCAGCTTCTCCACTTGTAGCATACACCGAAGTGTCACCAGTAGCATACATGGAAAACAGTGCTTCAGCACAAGGTTGCCACTAAAATACCGTACTCTTGTGATCTGCAGTACATGTAGCATGAACATCAATAGGATTTATCATTTGCTTTTGATTGGGAATTCACCTGTTTCTGTTAATATTTTAACTCAAATAAGGTCTCTCCATCTCTCGAGAACACCAACCCGTGATGAATCAATCCTACAAGAAGCAGCGTGCAGACATAAATACAAGGATAGAGAATAGTATCACACCATTGATTCTTCCTCTGACCAAAAAAAAGGTTGGTACTCTTGAGTATCAAATAAAAGACTCAAGAGTACCTGCTGGTTCCCGCCCTTTATTTGTCTTTGATGAAAGCATTTTAAACGAGCATCTAGCTAAACCTTCTTCCTAGTTATGCTTTCAGACATTCTGTGCAATATTATATACCCTGAGGCTAGAACCATTAGAAAGTAGGAAATGAATGTACCTTGTTGTTGAGTTGCATCAAATGACTGTTTCTCAGGTTTTGCAAATATTCGTTGGTAATTGGAGTCTCCATTTCCAGCAGCCAACTCATCACCACATAAATCTTTCCATGTACTCTTCATCAACCTGTGAAGTGATGTTTGTACTTTCGTACACAAAGTCCAGAAGATAGCATCCGGGCTACCTACGTTGATTCAAGGAGAAATCAGTGAAGCAAATAGCTGTGACTACAGAGAGTAAATAAGATACCATACACATAGAGGTAAGACTAATCAATAGTAAAAAGGCTGTGCCTCATAACAAAGTTTAAACCCCCAATACACATACCAATATTTAAAAGCACCACAAAAGACTGACAAGTATTAGATTTAATCATAAACCTTTCCCATGACATCTAATCTTTCTTCGATCCTATGTACAGGAGAGAATGCATACAGGAATAATCATGTACCTCTCTTTCTTAAGTGGTAGATAGACACAATATCGCCACCAGCACAAAACGCCCTTCCACTCCCCCTTCAACAATTCAAGAGAAAGAGTTATGAGCTTTCAAGGAAACTTATAAACACAATGAGTTTCGATAGACACAAAACAAGGTCATGTACAAGTCACCTTCATCATCACGAACCCGATATTAGGATCCTCTTCCCAATTCCTGTAAAGCTTATGCAACCTAACTCCCTATTGAACAAAATCAATCTAAACAAAAAACTACTCTAGTCACAACATCAGATCTACGATAACCAATGAGAAAAATACCGCGGGTTAAGAGCAGGTGGCCGATTGAGAATCGCAGCACGGGAACAGCCGCTTCCTTCAACGAGAACCTAATCGAGAAAATCGAGACTATATCATTCACAAATTCACGAAAAAAAAAAAAAAAGATGAAAGGAAACGGAGGCAGAGCTCGAACCGACCAGAAGCTCCTCCGGTAACCGAATCTCCATCGGATTCACCTATATTTGATATCCGATTCTCTTCTTTAATCACCGCCGCCATGTAAGTGACAGAAGGAAGGAACTTCACATGGATTTGGTGGGTCCCACTGTAACGTTCTCCAAGGATTCTGGTGGGTCCCACTGGTCTTGGAACATCTAATATACATTTAGACATTTTAACATTAAAAAATGAAAATAGCCTTTACAATAACAAATTGTTAGACGTTTTAAAATAATGATAACAAATTTGTTTATTTAAAAATAAAAATGATGATAATATTAATATTAATCAAATAGAGAGTGACAATGTCACAAAAAAAAAAAAAAAAAAAAATTTAAAAAAAAAAGAGGCCGTTAAGCTCCAAGTAATTTCCCATCAATAAATACCAAACGTTGTATTCACTTTCTTGGGTTTCAAGAAAGTCAGAAGCGATCTCCATGTCGACCAAGAAGATCAAGTTGCAGAGCTCCGACGGTGAAGTTTTCGTGGTGAAGATTGTGTGGTTTTCGGTTGCGTGGTGGACCTGGTGGATGTGCCGGTAGTGAAAAGCAGCGTCCTCGCGAGAGTCATCGACTACTGCAAGGATCGTTCATACTTCTCCCCCGAGAGACTCCAGTTCTGGGAAACAGCGTTCTGGAGAGTCCATCATTCCACGCTCGTGGCTCTCGCTAACGCCGCCAATTACTTAGAGATCCCTTCATTGCTTGATACTACTTGTGACAGATTGGCGGAAATAATCACTGATTCCGAAGACGATGAACAGGTTCGTTTGATATTGGGTATTGATGATTCAAAAGAGGAGAAGGAAACGACTGATAAGAAAAGGAAGAAGAATCAAAGCGAGTAAGAGAGGACTTTTTTTTTTTTTTTTTTTGTTTTAACTTTCAGTTTGCAATTTTGGTGTTTGATTTCATGATAGCTTTGTTTGCTTATCTTTGCAGGAAGAATCAACATACTGATCCACCTGTAATTCCTGTCTATATGTGTTTCCCATTTGGAGACTTTCCTGAAGGTGAAATCCAAAACTATAAGGATGAGTAAGTTTCCTTAAACAATGCTATTTACACCGCTTACATAGGTTATGTAGTAGTATGCAATGCAATGGTCTTGCCTTCTCTTAAACGGGTTCAGTCTTTTTGATGCTAAGATGTTGTTCCAATAATGTAAAAACTTTTGGGTCTTGATCTCTTTGTGGTGTAGCAACTTGTGGAGAACAACATCTGAAGAGAAGAGAGAGTTGGAGCGTCTTCAAAAGCCAATATACAACTCTGTACGACAGGCTGCTGAAGTTCATCGCCAGGTTCATTTTCTTGGACATTGATTTTACTAATTTGAGAATTGAGCAGATTCTAAATTGAGCTGTAAAGTTTTTTTTTGTTTTTACTGATGATTAGCAAATCATGCTCCTGCATTAATCATGCTCCTTGAAATTGATCAGATGCTCACTCAAAAACAAAAACTTTACAACTTTATTCTCAGGTTCGGAAATATATGAGAAGCATAGTGGAGCCTGGAATGTTGTTGACTGATATATGTGAGACCCTGGAGATTACTGCTCGTACGCTGATATCAGAGAAAGGTCTTAAAGCTGGCATTGCTTTCCCAACAGGATGCTCTTTGAATCGGTTAGTTCTAACATATGCCTTCAACTTTCTACAATTTACTCTTCTCCTGTTTCTCTAATGGCCTTTTTTTAATCTTCAAGTGTTGCTGCTCATTGGACACCAAACTCTGGAGACAAGACTGTGCTTCAGTACGATGATGTTATGAAGCTGGATTTTGGAACACATATCGATGGCATTGACACGGCAAATATTAATGATATTTACAAATTTCAGATGGAAACTAACATCTCTTTTTGTTTTGCAGGACATATTATTGACTCTGCATTTACAGTTGCTTTCAATCCTACGTATGAACCTCTCTTAGCAGCCTCCCGTGAAGCTACTTATACCGGTATCAAGGTGCTTATTGCCTTTTCACTGCTTTATAAATGTACAACTACTAGTAGGATGTATCATTCTTATTGTGCTTTGTTTTACTCAGTTTCTTTTCGCTGCAGTGGAAAGCTAACTGAGTTTCGAGCTTTGACTCACATTTATATTTGCACAACTTATTCTTCTATGAGACTGCTCATAGTTATTACTCCTCTTAACCTGCTTTGTGTGGGTTTATACAGGAATCTGGAATCGACGCTCGTCTCTGCGACGTTGCTGCTTCAATTGAGGAGGTGATGAAGTCCTATGAAGTTGAAATCAACGGGAAAGTGTTTGGAGGTACTGATATCCAATTGTCAAGTCTAATAACCACTCTCTGCCAGTTTCGATACTGATGTAATAAAACATTAAATCTGTCTCTCTCTTTTTTTTGGCGCAGTTAAAAGTATCCAGAACTTGAATGTCTATAGCTTAAGACCTTATCAGAGATATGCTATGAAATCAATTCAGACCAGGATGGAAGAGGGGGAATACTATGGAATTCAAGCATTTGGATCAACCGGTAACTATCAAAAGAGAAAATTGCATCTGCATGAAAATTGCATCTACATCTATAGCTCCAGTGTGTGATTGATCCTATGTTTTGTGGTTATGTTGCAGGGAAAGGATATGTTAGAGAAGACTTAGAGTGCAGCCACTACATGAAGAAGTCTCACATTGGCCATATCAACTTGGCTTTGCCTAGAGCAGAACAACTCCTCGCCACCATCAACAACAAGTTCTCGACACTGGCTTTTTGCAGACGGGACCTTGATCGGATTGGTGAGACCAACTATCTAGGGGGTCTAAAGACCTTGTGCGACGTCGGCTTTGTTCAGGTAACTATTCTAAACACTAATCACCACGTAAGTCTAAATGAGCCCTAGGAGAAAAGAAAAAAAAAACTGAGCTAAAATCTTCTTCTCTTGTTTTTATTTCAGCCGTATCCTCCGCTGTGTGATGTGAAGGGGAGCTACGTATCACAGTTCGCGCACACGGTTTTACTACGACCTACCTGCAAAGAAGTCGTCTCCAAGGGAGACGACTACTGATTCAGCATATCTTCTGTTTTTGCTTCTTGAGATTGTATACGGCTTTTTTCTAACTTTCGTCTGTTTTTTCTATCTTCTGTTTTTGCTTCTTGTTGGTATCCAACTTTCGTCTCAATGTTAGAAAAAAAAAGGTCTGAAAATATACAAATTTCGGATCCAATAAATATCTAAAAGTATACAAAAGTAAAACTAAAATCAAGATCATGTATTCAGGTCGTCTTAACCCGGTTTACTCTTCGATAAGCATGAGTGCTTGTCTAATCAACAGCGACAAATTTGTGAAGTAAGCTACCAGTTGAGTAGACCAAACTAGCTCAACTTTTAATCGTATTTGTTTTGTTTACTTTCGGTTGAAGGTTTGGCCGTTGGGTGTGCTCTCGCTTTATTCTTTTCATATGCGAATTTTAGTGAAGGTTAGTGTAAGTATCATGATCTTTTTGAACCAACGGCTGGCATCAAATGGGTTCACAATTTTATATAGTGAAGATGCATTTAATGAAAAGTGATTATCATTTACTATTTGACTACAGTTTTTTTTTTTCCAATTCACACACTAAATTTTCTTCCCAACTCCAAACACTTTAATGCCTCCAAAATTTGGAAAATGATCATTATCAGACGAAATTATTTCAGGAGACTAATCTCACCAAATCCCAAGTAACTAGTCTGACCTAAGACATCGTGTGAGAGAATAGTCAAGCTTGAAATTACTTGGTACACATCCACTCTCAATCACAATGTGTCGGATTCTATTGGGGGTGGTGAAAGTTAGTGGGTTTCGCTTCAAGTCATAAGTAAAGAATAAAGTATACTCTAAGAATAATTCTACATTTGTGGTAGACCAAACGCAAATCTACTTATGCAACCAACTCTTTTATACCAGTTTTACTAACCAATTATAAAATGAACTGAACCTAAGTAAGAATCAACTAAGAAATTGTGAAATAAAGAAAAAATAAAAAAACTCTTTGCAGGATTGACCCTAAAGACAACGAATTATTTGTCTTGCTCTTAAATTTTGATGTAGGGATTCACTGGTTTCCAAATCATCAAAAAAAAAGTAAATAGATAATTTTGCCTCCAAATTATAATTGTTTCAAGTTTTATAAATTTCAAAGATAACCCTAACCTTTGTTTTCAAAATCTGGTATAGGCGAGTGATTCGAGTTTTTTTTTCGTTGCAAAAATTTGTGATAGTGTAGGTACAGTACACTACAAATGTAATCTGAATATGAAGTTGGAAGTTCGAAGTAGGGCTTTATCGAAGTAACGTCTTCTTTACTACAAGACTAATATCTTTAGACCTTGAAAATGATTCTTATCTTTACAGATCCTTGACCAACTCTAATACAAGAAACATGAGACAAGTCAAGTACTCGAGTGGGCACTATTAGTAGTTTTCAATAACAAAGTACTAGTAAGAACTCCCCAAAATTATAAAATACTAATACAGCATAAGAGCATGATTATTCATGAAACTCAAGTGGGTTTCTTTAATCATTATTTAATTAATTAAATGTATTTAAGTGGGTTTAAGGATTCTAGTTAAGAAACTGTTCGATTTTGTGCCTCCAATGGTAGTTTCTTAACTAAGGGTTCTTAACAAAAAAATTATAATTTTTTTTAAAGATAAAATTGATTTATTAAATAAAATATATTGAAAGATAACATTTTTAACATAGATTTTAAAATTTAAACATAAAAACAAAGAGTAGTAAAATAAAATAATTTGAAACGAGCTCAGTTGTTGCCTTCACCTCCTCCAAATTTACGCCATATATGTTCAACCAAATCCGCTTTTAGTTGTTGATGCATCTGTCTATCACGAATTCTAGTTCGAGCACCCATCATATTGGCGATATTTGTAGGCATATCTTGAGAAAAATCAAGATCGACATGTGAACTTCCGGTGTCGTCTCCTTGTAGGAACTCTGAAACATCAAATTGAGTGTATCCATCTCGTTCGTCTTCTACTATCATATTATGGAGTATGATACATGCTCTCATAATCTTCCCAATTTTGACTTTATCCCAAAAAAGTGCCGGATTTTTGACAATGGCAAAGCGAGCTTGCAAGACTCCAAAAGCACGCTCCACATCTTTTCGGACAGCTTCTTGACGTTGAGCAAATAGAACTGCTTTCGGTCCTTGTGGTACTGGAATAGATTGGATAAAAGTCGCATCAATATATTGATCAAAATCATCAGGATTATTATGAGAAGAAGATGCCATGGTTACCTACATCAAAATATTCATCAATATTTTTTTTTTGTCATGAAGCCTCATATTATAATTTTTTTTTTGTCATGAAACTTCATATTATATAAGGTTGGTAAAAAAAATTGGTAAGTAGTAAAACCCTTCTTAATCACCTTCAATTAAAAAAAAAAAACTAAGCCTCATATTATATTTTTTTTTTGTTATGAAGCTTCATATTATATAAGGTTGGAAAAAATATAACTTGGTAGGTATTAAACCCCTTCTTAATCACCTTCATTAAAAAAAAAAAAACTAAGATGAATGTTTGTGAACTTGCCTTACGGAGTATCTCTTTATGCAGCCCTTGTTTTGTTGTATCCCTTGGTATGTTTTGTTGCGGCCCTTGGTATATCACACCTTGGTATGTTTTGTTGCAGCCCTTGGTATGAGAAAGAGAAGATGATATTGGCGATGATATTTTGATGATATGTGATTGAGAAACGAGAATATGAGAAAGAGAAGATGGTATTGGCGATGAACACTGAGACTACAAATGACACAAAGAAACTAGAATACTTTCATTTCATTACAAACTAGAGTACTTCATTTCATTTAAAGACAATGAGAGTAGAAAACAACAAACCCAACAGCAGTCTTGTGACACAACAAAACAAGAAAGACCAAGCTGTTTCCGTGACACAACAAACCAAGAAAGACATAGCTACTTCCGTGACACAACAAACCAACAAAGACATAAGACTGACACAAGAAAACAACAAAACACTTCTGCTTTTCCACGTTTGTGACACAACACGAGAAGACCACTGCAATGCTCCACTATGTGATGAACACAACACCTGAGATTAATAAAATTTATATGAGAACAACAAGACATAAGAATAATAAACAGAAACAGAAACCTGAGATGTGCTCACCCTTCGGAAACAGAACCAGAAACTACTCTGAGCGGCCTTATTCAGAGCAAAAATAAGAATGAGAACCAGAACCAACATAAAACATAAACAGAACTTGCTAAATAAGAAGTAACAATAAGCTTACCCAACATTTCTGTAATAAGCTTCTTTTTTAAAGCTTCTTCAAAGTCAGATAGTGTCTCTTTTTTGGCAATGAGAGTCTCAAGCAGCCCCATCTTGGACAGTCTCTCTTTCACTTCCAAATCTTTCTCCTTAATTGCCCACAAGTTCTGAAACTCAGAGACACCCTTGAGGGCTTCACCGATTCTCTTACCACTTCCTCGTTTCGATGCCTTGACACCAGGAGGACGTTGCTCAGCATCATTGGTAGTCGCGTAAGAGCTTGAGGACTGAGCACCATCGTCACACTTTCTCTTCTTATAGCTTCCATCAATCTTACTACTAGATGCTTCACACCATTTCTGGTCATACCTTAGCTCGTCCCACGCATGTTGAAGATTAAATTTGATCTTGTGATCATTGAAGAAGATCTCGTGTGCTAGTTTAACTACATCATTCTCATTCATTCCACTTGTCTTCTGTCTTGTTGCAGCCTCATAAGAACCAAAAAACTTGGAAACGAGATCATTTATCTTCTGCCACCTCTGCTTACACTGGATAAACCCTCGCTTTTCACTGCCTTGAACCTTTGGACTAGCTGCAAAGTAAGCAGCTATATGCTTCCAGAAAGCAGCAGCTTTTTGCTCATTTCCTACAACAGGGTCCTTGCTGGTGTTCAACCATACGCTAATAAGCACAACATCCTCGGTGAGACTCCATTTCTTTCTTTCTTTTTTCTCTCATGGTGTGTCTTCACGCAAACTTGAAGGTTCAGTACATTGAGTACTAAAAACAGGGAGTTGTGAACAACTCTCACGAAAATAGGTTTGAGGAGGGAAACCATCTTGTTGACTGTTCAACAGATCAACAAAGTTGGAGTTTTGACTATATGGATTCGTAGAATCCATATCCTAGACTGTCAAAGAAGAGAAAAAGAAGAAGAAATGTGTTTGAAGATGGAAAGAGTCACAATGAACGTGGTTAGCAGATGGAAAGCAGGAGCAGTAACTACAGGGTTTAATAGAGATGAGTTATCACAATTAACCTAACTCTAAGCAGCATTCATTGTCACAATTAACTCAACCACAAACTTAACTCTAAGCAAGCACACTGTCCTAACCACAACCTAACTGTAAGCAGCATTCATTATCACAATTAACTCACGCCATCAGTAAAGAAAAAAGCTAGCAAAAGGAGTGAGTTACTCGTACCATTCAATGTTTCTGCCTCAACAAAGCTCGTCGATGTGATTGTTAACCATCCTCTGTTTCAATTCAATGCTTCTACCTCAACAAAGATACCATCTGTAGTCACTTTATCCCTGCAAAGGAAAAGTAAAAAATAACCTGAGACAAGATACACTTTAATAAAAAAAATAAGACAAGCAAAACAATATAATCTCCGGTTAGTGGTTTATACTTTAGAAATTATATAGAGAGTTGAACCTTGCTATGTATAATCTCCAGTTGAGAATCATTCTCTTCCACTCGTGCTCCATGTTGTGTCCTGTCTCTTTCAGATACCTTCCTCAAGTGTTATCAAACAAAATAATGTTGTGTTAATCAACTAAATTAAACCAAAAGTATTGATCCACAAGGAGCTAATTGATGTTAATCAATTATGTTCATTGGTCCTAATAAAAAGCTATGAACTTTGAATACAATGGAACAGAGAAACAATAAGATGAACCTGGCCTTTATTGAAGAAGACTTGATTCTTCTTGTGATCGTTGAATCTCAGCTTCTCCTTTCTTCATGCATGACTCTGATCTTCCATCAATTGACAAACTCTGCCTCAGAAACAAACCATCGACGAAGAACGAAGAGAAGACGAAGAGAAGACGAAGAACAAACCATCAACTCTCACCTTCCATCAATCGACCAAGAGAAGAAGAAGAGAAGACGAAGAACAAACCATCATTTCCGATCTTCAATCGATCGACGAAGACAAGACGAAGAACAAACCATCGTCGTCCTCTGAGATGTCGAAGAACCGAAGAGAGATGACGGAGAAAACAAGAAAAAGAAGAAAGAACCGAGAAAGAAAAAAGGGAAAAGGGAAAAAAATGGTGTTGTCTTGCCCACCATCTTACACGTGTTTCTTTCTTTCATTAAGAAACCGATTCGCAAACCACAGATTAAGGAACGGTATCACCAATTTTAATTTAGTTTACATTTAATTAATTCATGTTATTTCTTTAAAAACCCCTTCCCGAAACCGCAATAAAGTTGCTCTAAACATATACATGAGAAGTTTATAAACCAAGTAGAAGCTTATTTGATTGTTCTTTGATTGATATGGTTAGGCAACACGACGTGAGGCCAATACGAAAAAAAGAATTGGCGTTAGAACATGTAAAAGTGGCCTCCTTTGCATTTTAAATAACATTTTTCTAGTTCAACTTCGACCCCAACAATATTATAAAAAAAAAGATGCAAACTTTACGAAAATTTGGACGACCCGAATCAACCAAAGCCTGTTATTAGTTACCTTTATTCAGCATTTACTGAAACACAACAGAGACTTCTTCTTCATCGGTTGGTGCAGGAAGATTAAGATCTATCATCCTCTGTTTCACTGACTCCACTCGTACTTGATGATGATGATCTACAGACAAGTTCCCAATTCCATGAGATCTCTTGTGACCTCCAAGTGCTTGTCCCGATGCAAAAACCCTAAGACATATCGGACATTCATGGATTATCCTCTCTGGATACTCTGTTTCGCTTCGTTGCTCTGTTTTGTTTGATACTCTGTTCTTCTTGTGGCTTGCTCTGTGCCCACCTAATGCTTGATAAGATTTAAACACTTTCCCACAAGTCTCGCACGTGAATCTTCCTTTCTTGCTCGATTTGGTGTAACCTTCTGATGCTTCTGTCTCGATCTCTTCAACTACTTCTTTGTTCCTACTAGCTTTGTTCTTCTTCTTCATCCATTTGTCTCTTGAGAGCAGCATGAGACAAAAGGCGAGATCTTCATCCGTCGTTGTATCAGAAGCTGAGCTGTGAGGAGGCTCGCACTCAGGCTCGGTCTTGTAACCGAGTTGACTCGCCTTTGTCTTCTTGGTCGCGAACGTTTCCAGTTTCCGAGTTCGCTTGGATCGTTTACGTGTCGGGTTAGTAATATTCCTCGACGACTCGGTCTCGCTTTCGTTAGCAACCTTTGGATCATCATCATCCATCATCGAAGACGAAGAAACATCTGACTCTGTCTCATCATTGACTTGACTCGCCCTTTCCCCTTCCTCTTCTTGAATGCTAAATTTATGAAGACTAGGCATGTGAGATCTCATGTGACCACCTAAAGCTCTTCCGTTGAAGAAGCTCTTAAAGCAAAACCTACACTTGTAGTAACTCTCCATCTTCAGTAACAAATAGGGAGAGCAAGAAGAAGAATAAGAAGAGAAGAAAAATGGTGAAGAGAAGTGGAATCTAAGCATTCCTCTCCACCAATAAGGTTTTATATATATTTTTATACAACACGCTCAAGACGATTAAAGAAAAACAACTAAATTACATTTGTTTTATTTATCTCTATGTTACTGTTTAGCAAAACTTGGTTTAATTTTGATCTATAAAACGGAAAGGGGAGAAAACTCTAATTAAAGCGTATGCATGAAGTTGAAAAAGGGACAGTGTGCGAGCCTTGCCCGTTTCTGCAAACATTTCTTAAGTTTCTCGATTTACCCTTCTATTTAAGCTGTGTTACAAAAATAGTTAAAAAGTCATCTGTTCACAAGAAATAGCAGACGCAACGCAGCTGGCTTTTGTCTATTTTTAGGTCCTTGTTTTCAATTCGCCTAAAGTAAAAAAATCTACGTGAAACCATTTAAGGGTATTTCGGAATTTAATATTTGCTGTTGTTAGAAAGTTTTAGGGGAAGGGTTTGTGGTTGTAACGACGGACCAAACGTTGTCCAAAAATTCAGGCTCAATTCAATGTGATTTGACCAGCTTAGAAGTTATTCACAACAGATTCAAAATACGTTTATGACATATGAATTTAAAGCTAAAATGCATAGAATCATGATAGATTAAACCAGAACAACATGCGACGTGTTCCTTTTAATTTGGATATTTCTTGGTTAGAAGAAGGTACCGTTGTGTTCGGAAGAAGAATAAGTCAAGATGCCAAAAAGTTGAGCAAACCCATTGCTATTTTAGATGTTTTTCTAATACACAAAAGATTACATTGTATATTTTCCGTTCATAACGCGTTTTAACTTTTAACCTCAAAAAATCTTCGTATAGTTAGGTGGTTAACAACAAAGAGACTTTATAAGTGAGTTTGAGAAATCTTTATTTACCAAACTTGTGAAAAGGTAGTGGTAGTTTTTTGCTAATTGTGTTATGTGCACCACCTTCCGTTCACATGTAGACCACTTAACGCGTCTCCTAAATTGGTCCGATCCGGTCTAAAGACTGCTCCACATTAAAAGATGAACCAAACCGGTTTATATTTATAAAATCATGGGCTTTGTAGGCCATCCGACTACAACTCTTAGCCCATATAAAGTACATAACCAATGTTACAATTATCAAAATAATTTACTATCAACCGCAAATTCAACGGCCCCATGTTTTTTTCAAACATTACTATTTGTTTGAAGGGGAAAAATCAATCATTTATGTTTCTTTTGAATGGGTTTCTTGTGACTGTTTTTCTTGGGAGTGGCGAAGTTAACGAGAGAATTGTAAATAGCACCGGGACTCCATTTCTCCGGGATAACATCTTTAGCAACGATCACTTTTTTGGTTACGGCGGAGGTAAGTCGGACGTTGAACGGACCTTTCAATGCACAGCCTGGGTTAAGTTTCCAAACGGCGGATCTCATCTCCTCCATTTTCAAGTATTTTCCACCAGCCGGTTGAATCTCCACGCATGCAAAGTTTCCATCACCGTTTGCAAACTTAACAGCGAACGACATGTAGTAAGGATTTGCTCCGGCGTCGACATGAATAGCTATTTTACTCTTAGGATGTTTGCAACATGCACTGCATAACATAAACATGCAACGTCCATAATGTACATGAGTAAACTTAATTTGGTTTGTGTAAAGTTATTGAACCAAACCAAATTGAACTATTTTCTATTCGAAAAGCTAATTAAATTAAACTAACCCGATTTTTTACAAACTTCATTAACAATACGTACCGTTTGTACCTAACCTTGAGTTCCCCAAGGTTACGTAATTCATCGCCTTTGCCACGTTTGGCCAGTGCACCAAATGCCTTACCGCTAAGATCAAAATGGAACGCCTCCTTCGTGCAGCCAGCACACTCATCTGCTATCATTACCTTGATCGGCTTTTTGGTGCATAATGGATGGTCACATACAAGCTAAAACGTCACATGTAATACGATATTAGTATAGTCTTACATTACAATATGATATTCAATTAATTGTAAATTATAATATATAAATATTAAATACCCTATAACATGCCCCACAACCCGTTCCATCTTTGAATAATGAAGGTCCTCCGGCTGAAACCATACATTGGTATGGGTGTTTTGCCACTGCATCACCGTATCCACAAGCCCCTCCTATATATATAATGTTGTAAGAACCGGTTTTAAATATGGAAAATGTTTTCAAACTTTAGGTTTTGTGGATCAATTAATGGTTTAATTAATTACCTGTGCTGCCAGGACCTTCTCGGTCACCATACCAAGTGATGCCGGCGCTGTTCCAGCGGGTATTATTATGGCAAGAACATGGCTTCAATGAGATTGCAAAGAGAGCAACGATAAAGCAAAAATATTTGCCTGAAAATAATGCCATGTTTCTTGAAAGAATGAAGGGTTTTGTTTTGTTGTTGTTGGAGAAAAACCAAACTTAAATAGTTTCTAGATTTCAACTAAAAATACAACAATTATAGTTATCCTAAATTTTAGCAAAACCAAATCTTAAAAAAGGCTATTCAACATATGATGAGCTTTTGTTATTTTAGAAACTAAAACCTATAACAGAACCATAACCGTTCAATGAAAGTTTATTTTGATTTATTGGTGGAGGTTAACTTCAGTAACATACACGACGGGGCAAACATATAATAGGTTTTGTTAACTTTTCAAAGTTAGATTTACATTCATTTAAATTATGGTGTGCCAGGATACAGAGCTGGGCTTGGACAGATGATCTTGAGACATTTGAATGGGCCCCAGGTTACAAAAATTAATTTTTGAATTTTTGTTCTATCTATTTTTACATATATAATGCAAATGTAAAATAAATAAAAATAAAAAATTAATAAAATTACAATAAAGAAAATATATTATTTTATAAATTTATATAAACCAATAGTTTTCTCTTTCAATATAATATATATTTCAAACTATTTTATAAATTTATAGAAACCAATAGTTTTCTCTTTCAATATAATATATATTTCAAACAAATTTTTTTCTAGAAATTTTAAAAATTATTATCAATTTTAAATAAAAATAATTTTTATTTTTATTTTCGAATAGGGCCTCAAAATCTCTAGGACCGGCTCTGCCAGGATACATACATCAACTCCCGTTATTATCAGAATTTTTAAAATTGCTTAGTTTTCTATACTGACGATCAAGTGAAGCCCTTATAAATTTTTGTTAATGGTTTTCATAACATAATGCAGTTTCTACGTAATCTAATTCAAAATTATGTCTAACTAGTTAAAGAATTTCAGTGTCATTGCTAAATTGTATAATTGCGAGAATAAACATAAATTATACAATTACTGTTGAAATTTCAAATGAAAATATTTTCAATATTATTCGCATGAGAATAAGAAAGATACAATGATAACTTGTGAGTTTCTCTTGGTTTCCTACATCCGAATATGGGAAAGATTCAGTTAATCTGAAACTAAAATCTCATAATAAGAAAAATTGTGGGACACATATAATAGAAAGAGAAAGTTTAATAATATATCAACTTAAAAACTATTGATAATAATGTATCAGCAAATTTTACTCATATGGTTTTAAAATCATGTGTATCTTCTTATAATATTAAATAAAATTTCATATTAATACAATTTTATGATCATTTGTAACTTATTATGACAAAAAAAAAAATCTATTGATCACAAAATTTTAAGAGTGGTGATCTTCAAATTTCTAATAATTTATAGACGTTTTGAAAAATTCAAAATATAACATATAAAAAAATATAAATGTTTTTTACTATATATTTAATGTGATTTTTAATATCTTTTAATAATATAAAATTTTTAAAAAGAACTAAGATACAAAAATTGTTATCAAATATTTATTATTCATAATAATTAATTTTCACATATATGTTAATCATATTAGGTAATTTCGTAGCTTTTATTTAAGGAAAGTGCAAAACAAACCCCCCCTTTTTTTTACAAAATCAATAGGAATCTTTCGTATATTTCGTATATATATATATTTATTTTATTATTAAATGATATTTTTTACTCATATGTTTTTAAAATCATGTGTATCTTCTTATAATAAAAATGTTAAACCATTGATCATTAATTTTTAACATAATAATTTTAATAGTTTTAGTCATTTATTGTCGTTTTTAAAAATTCAAAATATAACATATACGAAAAAATCTAAATTTTATTTTTATACCTAATTTGATTGTTTAATTTATTTTAATAATATAAAATTAAACAAAAAATGATGGAGGAGATATAAATTGTTATCAAATCTTTATTATTAAAATCATTAATTGTCATATATATATTAGTCATTTATGGTAATTCCTTAGGTTTGATTTAAGGAAAGAAAATAACATATCATATCATTATATCATATAGTTTGACCAACTTATGTATCTAACAACATATAAAAATCGAATGTGGACCTACTTATTTTTCAATTGAATGTAATTGACTACCTAATTGAGTGCCACCTATGCATTGGGGCCTATTTTAATTAATACAAAATTGAGGTTACATCTTTTCAAATGTTCCTCAATTAATATATAGGGGATGTACTAAATGAATAACTTGGATATTTTCAGTATTTGGGTACAATTTTTTCAAAACCTGAAGAAAAATATGTGTGGTTGTCTAATATAATATTTTGTGAATATGCTTCTATTACTTTTAAGTCAAATAATATTTTTCATTGCTATTTTCCGATTTGAACCCTTTTTCCTAGCTCTCGTGCAAATTCTCTTGCTTAGATGAAAGTAAAATGAAACAATGTTCTCAAACCCAATTGATATTGAATCTAATACAATGCTCGTACTTACATCATTGCTCATCTCTACGCATCTATATTTACATTTGCACCAAGACCATAGAAAACACTAAAGCAGTAAACTCTAACCGACAAGTTTGTCAGTATGTCAAGATCACAAGTACAAAGCGACAAAAAATAAAATTTATTTGTCTACAACAAGATTTCAGCAAACTGGTGATGATGATGATGGTTAGGATCTTGAACGATCATTTGTCCGGATTTAATTTCTTCCGCGCAACGTAATGCCTTCTCAATCTGATAACCTCCTCCAAAACTAACCTCTCTTTCAAGATGACAACAATAACTCTCGAACACACTCACATTAACATGTAGCTTGAATCCCATCAAGAACAGAAACTCTAACTCTAATCTGTTCAAATCTTCCGTCTCCAGTCCACCTACTTTGGCGAAATATGAATTTTTGTAATTCCTGAGAAACATAGAAGGAAAGAAATTTAGAGAATTAATCTAATTAAGCAAAATGTGAATTTTCTTTAAATATTTTTATTTAAATAAAAATTTATTGGAAAAAGATACAAATGTAAAATGAGCTAAGAAAAATCGAAAGACTTACAAATCCTCTACGTATTTAGAAGCGATCATGATGGTGGTGATGAGGAGGCGATGTACATTAGTGAGACTGATTTTAAAACCGGGATTGAATTGACAGAACCGGTCAATGTAGACATAAGCCACCACGTAAATCGAAGGACCGGCTTTAGTGTACCGGAAAATCCTCTCAAGGTAAGATTGTATAGTCAAGTCGGGGATTTCACGGCAGTCAAAGATATGGGTTTTGCCACCGCCGCATGAAGAATAAGACGCCGGCGACGCTTTCTGACTAATCCTCTGGTTCCGAGTTAAAGTTCTATCGATCAGAGACGAGAGTAGAGAGATAACCAGAGGTGTCTTGGAGTTGTCTTGGTAGGAGTAAGAGTATAGATCAGACCGGAGTTCTCTTGGAGAGATAACTAGAGAACTAGAAACAGCCATTGATAGGTAGAGTTAAGATGATGTTTTGTAGTGATGTAATCGAAGATGAAGTGAAATGGGATATGTGTGTTGAGGTTTATATAGGCCTTCTAATGTAATCAATCAGGTACCTTCCTCTTCTTGTCTTAACCTTCATGTGTGTTAAAAGTATTATAGTTAGCACTGGGCAAAAAATCCGGATCCGGAAAACCGAACCCAACCCGATCCGAAAAAGTAGTATCGAACCCGAACCGAAATTGATTAAATATCTGAATGGGTTCAAAATTTTGGTATTTAGAGAACTGAAATCGACTCGATCCGAACCGAAGTATTTCGGGTACCCGATTATATCCGAAATTGATTTATATACCTATATATATTAAATATTTTTAGATTTAATATATATTAAGAACATCAAAATATATAAGATACTTTTAAATTGTCCAAAATACTTATAAATATATACAAATAGTCAAAAATGCATGTCTAAAATAGCTAAAGTATAATCAAAACACCAACAATACTTAAAATATCTATTGATTCTCAATCCAAATATTCAAACCAAACCAATTTATATGTTAATTTTAGGTACTTTGACATATGCTATTCAAATTTATATGTAATATATTGTTTTGTTTATAGATTTTGAGAAATTTAAAGTATATAATGAATTTTTAAAATTTTAAAATAATTTAAATGGATTATCCGAACCCGCAAACATCCGAACCGAACCCAAACCGAAATTTAGAAATACCCGAATGGGGATGAAATCTTTGAACCCGAAAAACCGAAACCCGAATAGACCTAAACCGAACCCGAATGGGTACCCGAACTCCCATCCCTAATTATAGTAATAATTATTATATTATGTTATATACTTTTTTGAACAAAACTATATTATATAGTCTCTTAACAATAAAATTTAGTTCGTAAATGCACGGTAGGTCAAAGACAAGCTTTTTAATCGTAAATTGTTTGCTTATGTATATAAAATAAGTTTATGTATAAACTAAAAATTTATGAGAAAACAATCTGTTATTTTTGGGATTAATTATGTGCGTCTAGGATCTTAATGTGATTTATCGATAGTTATATAAAAATAAATGAATGTAATGGATTCAGAAAAAAAATATTATAGGCGATCAAATATTTATACTATGAATTGAATTGTACAGGTTTTACTTCATCTGAAATGTATAATATATTGAGATAGTTGTGTTATTCATCTGCCGCCACGTCAGCAGTTTGTGACTCTCAGGCTTTATTATTATTATTATTTTTTTAAAAGTATTATGTTATGGGCTTCTTCTTCAACGGCGTAGGCTTTGCTAGCCCGTGACCTTCCTGAGACGCTGAGTGTGTTCGTGGGGGTCGACCTCTTCGAGATTAGGGTTGCCGTCTTCCTCGAGATCTTTCAATCGAGGGCTCTTCCTCTTTCCCTATTGTTATTACTCGATCATTATGAACCGATCTCTGCTGTTGTCGCGATTCCTCTTCCTGTAACGTATTCTTTCCCTTCCTATATATCAAGATCGTCTGCGGTGAGGTATCTTCTCTCTCTATAACTCTCTTCTCACCTATTTCTCTTCGTTAACATTTCGTAACTTCTTCGCGGAAATGACTTCATCAGGTGCTTCCGTCGCTAACGCCGCCGTCCCTAACGTCGCCGGCGCCTACTCTACGTTCAACACTCTCCGCCTTGGTAGATCAGCTCAGACCATTGCTACTCGCCTCATCCGGTTCTGGGATTCTCGAAACATCCACAAGAATGGGGAGTTTATGGGAATAACTATTCTCCTCCTCAGATGAACAGGTGATGATTGTTTCAAACTTATTTTTCATAGGCTCAAAATATTGCTAATCGGTTTTTTGTTTACATATGAACACGTCTCTTCGTGTTTTTTTTAAGTGTTGACTGAATAAATTATTTTCTTTACTTACAGGACTCGGTGATTCATGGTTTCATCCCCGCTAACCGGGCCAGCCAGTTCCGGTCGTGTTTGAAAGCCGGTTCCATTGTGAGATTGGATGGTTTTGAAGTTGCTCGAGTCGCTCACATGTACAAGATCACAGAACTTCAGTTCGTGATCCGTTTCATCCCTTCAACACGTATTGTTGAAGTCTTGGCTGACGCTCTTGTGATCAAGTCCGACAAGTTCCTGGTCCGGCGTATTGATCATCTTCAAGTGCTTGCTAACTCTAACCTAGAGCTCCCAGGTGTCTTCTCTTTCTCATTGCATATATATATATATTGCCATCATTGTAATATGTTGTAAAACGTTTTCCTCCCGCAGATGTTGTGGGTGAAATACGTTCCGTTCAGGGGTACGATCTCCAAAATGACGCAGCTACGAGCAGAATTGTGGTCTGCCTCCTTTTCGAACCGTAAGTTGTTTCAAATTTTTGTAATGGTCTCAAGTTGTGTAGCATGTTTGTATGGAAGTATATGATCCCCAATAACATATTCTTATTGTTTGCACCACAGAACTGTGACCGTAAACGTATCTTTGTGGGATGAGGCTGCATCAGCCTTTAGGGGCCTCTTGAGAGCAGAAGACAAATCCCAGTCCGTGATGTTGGTGACCTCGGTAAATCCTAAACTGTTTGGAGGTAAGGACCATGCGATTTCTTATTCAGTTGGGAGTTTACATTTAATTTTACGCTAAAATCATATTACATGCAATTTTAGCTTACAAGTGATTTTTGCTAATCAGGCAACCTGTATTTAAACTCCACACAAGGAACTAGGTTCTTCTTTGACACCACCCTCCCTGAAATAGCAGAGTTTGTCAGCAGGTAAGAAGATACTACTCATGCAATAACATGATTTTCCTATGTTTTAATGGTGCGAACATATTGTATGCAGAGTTTGAGCTACATCAGCTCAAGTGTATTCCTGCGTTGACACCCTCGAAGGAATCAAAAAGAAGGAGCTTGTCTCGATAAGGGATCTCAACAACTTCATCTCCAACTCCAATGAGCAGGTTCTTGTCTGACTTTGTCTACACCAATATAGTTTAGTTAGTTTAGAAGTTTCCATTTCCTAAAGTACTACGATTTGGGCAGACCCAAGAAGCTGATTTCCTCTGCAAGACCCGTATTGTTTGTGTCATCCCCGAAAATGGGTAGTCTTTTGTGTCATGCACTGGCTGCCACAAAAAATTGGAGAGACTTGGAACTTCGCTGAACTGTACCAGATGTGTAACTTCTGACGTGGCTGGTGTGGTCAGGTAAGTTTATTTAATCTTTAGCATTTTCTAAAATCATATCCATGTAATTATTGACTGATAATTCCATCGTTCAAACAAAGGTTCCGTGTTGAGCTTGCTGTTGATGATGGCAATGACAGCGCAACTTTTGTTGTCTTCGACAAATAGATGTCAAAGCTGACCAAACAGGAAGCTTCTGTTCTGGCACTCGATGCGGTACCTTCTTTACTCACGTAAACATTTACATTTATATCATGCTAGGTTATATATGTTATTTTCTTCAACCATTGAAGCGTTGTTCTCAATTTGATGCAGGTTTCAAACGGTAGAGAGGAGTATCTGCCCAGCTGTCTTGAAGAGCTAACAGGGAAGGAATTTGTGTTCCAAATCCGTGTCACACCTTTCAACTTCAGTCCCAATCACCGTACATTCACAGTCTCCACCATCACTGAAGATAGCACCATTGCGAATCAGATGAAGGTATTCTAATTCTACATGTCAGTTGATTGACTAATTGTATCCGTTTTTAAAACAGCACGTTCATGTAACTCAAGAACACAGTGAGGGCATTATTCCAAACGGTTCTGGTGACGTAGGATTAACCGCTTCGTCCTCTGGTCCGTCTGTTTTGGGATTCAAGAACGGTGAGGAATGTGTTTCAGCAGCCCCTCCTGAGAATGCAGACACTCTGAAGAAACGCAAGCGTAACCATGAGTAACTCGCAGAATGACCACCTACCAGCCCGTCCCCAGTCTTTTCTATGCTTTTTAAAAAAACTTCTAATATCTATGTTTTCAATCTCAACTTTGGGTTTATTCCTTCTATCTTCTTCATATCTACGGATATTTCTCTATGTTTTATTATTAATGAATCTTCGACGGGCTTAAGTTGATTCCAAATTTGCGAGTCTCTATGTTTTATTATTAATGAATCTTTGACGGGCTTAAGTTGAATCCAAATTTGCGAGTCGTGTGTTTATTAGAATAAATTTAATGCCAGCTTTTTTTAAAAAATACGAGTCATCAGCCGGAGTATAAGGCTTAGAACGAGAACAATGAATAATTGGGAGGTTGAACATGACTAAAACAATTAAAACTAATCTATTGGAAGTTAGTAGTTATATAGGCAAATTAAGTAAAAACACCCATCTGTTAACAAAGGTCTACACATGGGATCTAACATAGATTACGACTAATGGTTGCTTTACAGACACGTTACATGAAAATATATATTTTATTTCTCATCATAAACATCCAATATGGATTTTCCTTTCAATAATAAAGCAGCCCTCAAATAGCATGGACAAATTCAGACTCCTTGAGTACAGTGGGATTTATATATTCAATGTACAAACATTAATAAAAAAAAATCTTAAATATAAAATCAAAGTATAAAGTGACCGGATTGGAGTTCAAAATCAAACTGCAATCAAGACATATGAAAAGCTTGATCAGTTTTTTTAGATGCAGATCTGCTTGGAAATTTTTTTAAAAGACATAATACTTTGAACACTAAATACAGCTAATAGTTTAAAACATAAATTCGGATAAAAGAGAAATCCAGAACCGTTTTATACATTGTGGGTAGGCATGTCAAATACGGTAAAACCGAACCGTACAAAACCGAACCGAACCGAAATAGACAATATGGTGTGGTTTTGGTATATACCATATAAACCGAATGAATATGATTTTATAAAAACCATAGGATTTGGATATGCTTTAGTTTATAACCGATTAAACCGAATAAACCGAACAAAACCTATCAAAAGTAGAAACATGTAAATATGTACATATTTTAAATATGTACATATTTTATAACGTCACATGAAAATCTATTTGTTATATAAGTTATTCTTTTGTTGATAAATACTACCATATTTTTTATAGTAATAAAGAATCCTAATTTGAAAAACACTTAAAATATAATTAAATAACAATTCATCACAACTTATGCTTCTTATTTCTTAGTCTTCTTCTTTTAATCATTTTGCTTTCTTTTAGCATTGATTAAATTGAAGTGAAGGTTATAAATTTGATGGAAAATAACTAGAAAAAAATCTTCTCAACTTTTTTTTTTATTTATAAACGAACAGAGTTTCAGTCGAAGAAGCATGACTTTGATGAACACTAAATATCATGAAAGACTGGAAAAAATTTTCTTTCATACTTTTCTCTTTTGTTTTTTATTTTCATTTTCAAAATTTCGAGCTTTGATTTTAATTCTAGATTTGATTATTTCATCTGAAGGTATAAGCGTTTTTATTTTTTGTTCTTTTATTTGAAAATATAATATTTTTTCAATACATGGCGGCGATGACAATATGACTCTAAAATTTATATAATATGATTCCAAACTAAATAATTTTGTTTTGGTATAAAACCGAATAAACCGAAAACATACGGTATATAAACCGAACCGAAGTAAATATGGATTTAGAATGGTAGTTATTTTTTCTAACCGAAATACCGAAAAACCGAAAAAACCAAACCGAAACCGAACCGATATCCGGACTGAACACCCCTAATTGTGGGACCCACATATTTTTAGTTATTTTAAATAAAAAGTGTTCTGTTATGGGCTTCGTCTTTTATTTCGTGGGCTTCACCGGCCCATAACCTTTTTTATTTGCGTCGACCGTGTTCATGGGCGTCGTTGATCTCTTCCAAATTAGGGTTGCCGTCTTCTACGAGATTTTTCTTACAAGGGCGCTTCCTCTTCCCCAGTTTTCATATTACTGATCATTATGACTCGATCTCTGCCGTGGTCGCGATTACTCTACCTGTAACGTATTCTCCCGCTTCCTATATATATATATCAATATCGCCTACAGTGAGGTATCATTTCTCTCTGCAATTTTCTTCTCGACTCTTTTTCTTCGTTTCAGCATCATAACTTAAAATGGCTTCATCAGGTGTTCCCGTCCCTACCGCCGCAGACGCTAACGCCGTCGTCGCCTACTCTACGTTCAACAGTCTCCGCCTTCATCAGGTGTTCCCGTCCCTATCCTCTCAGTCCATTGTTGGTCGCCTCATCCGGTTCTGGGATACTCGGAACGTCCACAAAAATGGGGAGTTTATGGCAATAACTATTCTCCTCCTCGATGAACAGGTGTTGATTGTCTCAAACTTAATTTTAATTCGTTCAAAATATTACTAATCTTATTTTTATTCATATATGAACACGTCTCCTCATGTTTTTGAAGTTTTGACTGAAAAACCTATTTTGTTTTCTTGCAGGACTCGGTGATCAATGGTTTCATTCCCGCAAACCTGGCCAGCCAGCTCCGGTCGTCTTTGAAATCCGGTTCTATTGTGAGATTGAACGGTTTTGAAGTTGCTCGGATCGCTCACATGTACAAGATCACGGAACATCAGTTCGTGATCCGTTTCATTCCTTCAACACGTATTGATGAAGTCTTGGCTGACGCTCCTGTGATCAAGTCCGACAAGTTCCTGGTGCGGCGTATTGACATCTTCAAGTGTTTGCCAACACCAACCTACCAACCTAGAGCTCTCAGGTGTGTTCTCTTTTAAATATTTAGTAAATATATTAAAGGAATATATAAACACCATTGTAATATGTCGTTAAAAATAATTATTCTGTCGCAGATGTTGTGGGTGAAATACGCTCCGTGAAGGGGTCCGATCTCCAGAACAACGCAGCCACAAGCAGAATTGTTGTTCGCCTACTAATCGAACCGTAAGTTTTTACATATTTTTTGTAATGGTCTCAAGTTGTGCAACGTGTCTATATGGAATTATATTTTGTTGTCAGCTTATAATTTTAGCTTCAAACATGAACCCAGATAAACAGATTGTTATTGTTTCCACTACAGGACTGTGACCGTCAACGTATCTTTGTGGGACGAGGCGCCTTCTTAAATCCCTGTCCGTTGTGTTAGTGACCTCAGTAAATCCTAAACTGTTTGGAGGTAAGGACCATGCGCCTTCTTATTCAGTTGAATGTGTACATATAGTTTAGTGCAAAAAACCTCTTACATGCAATCTTAGCTTACAAGTGATTTTCTAAATCAGGTGAACTGTATTTAAACTCCACACAAGGAACTAGGTTCTTCTTTGACACCACCGTTCCTGAAATAGCAGAGTTTGTGGGCAGGTAATAATATCATACACATGTAATAACAGGATTCCTCTGAATTTAATGTTGCGAACAAATTGTATGCAGGGTTGGGGCTGAAGCAGCTCAAGGGTATACCTGCATTAACATCTCATTCTGACATCCACATATTCATTATGTGTTGCGTTTAATTTGACGATCATTATAATTGAAGTCAAGTCCAAAACAAGTCCACAATACCAAGAAATGACAACATCTGAAGTATATGACCCTAGTTAGATGCAATATCACAAAATACACAAACAAACAAGTAAAAATCTCTGAAACACGGAAATAAAAACAGACCAAAAACATATTTAAATATGTATCCCTATATACATCTGCAAGAGCTTTCAAATGGAATGTTATGGGAAAGAGAAACGACATCGATCTTTGGAGTCTTCTGGAAGGTGGAAAGAATTTACTTAAACAAGCAAATTCTCTTTTGATTTATTAAACACAAAATAATCTTGAAGATTTATGTGTCTTTCTTTTGTAAGCTAACGTACAGATATAACAGCTAAGCATTTTCTTTAATAATGTATTCAGTAACCAAATTCAAAGTACTTCGAATAAAACCCAACATAAACAAATCCCAAAAACTGTATGAACCAAAGCATCGCCGCCGACAGTTTGGTGAAGGTGAATCGAAAGTCAGCTTAGTTGAAACTCTCTCGGCGACAGAGAGGTTTTGCTTCGGACGTACAAATTTTCATGTGTCTCACCTGATGACCCGTATATTTTATGTCACACTTGTGAGTCTCGTCAACTCTTGGTCTTGGTCGCCTAGCTTGAGATACCACAAGGCGACCCACACGCACGGTTGCTCAATCACCTATCTTATGTGAAGTCGAATCGGTGATATATAGACCAAAGTAGTACAAATTAGATCATTTCAGTCCTGATGCCAGAACTTACCATTCACCGACTTATGTCATCCGTCTGACTTTCGTCAACCCCTGGTCGCAGTTTTTTTTCGTACTATGTAATCTTTGTGTCATTGGTTTCATGGTTGAAACTATGTAATCTCGGCCAGTAATTAGGGCTTGCTACTGCCTGGATAAGAACTTTGTTACAAAAAAATAAATTGTTTCGACAAAACGGTATATATATCTTATATTAAACAAGAACACGTTAATGTAGGTTTCTAACACGTGGCTAGTCTGGATCTACTTTGGTGGAGGTTAGAATACCTCCGTATAATTGAAAAAAAATTACATTACCAAAGTGGCATACAAGCTTTAGCTTCATTAAGTAGTTAGATAAATAAAAGTTTTTTTATTCCAGTTAAATGGTATTTACGTACAAAACGATAATACCGAACATCAATCATCTCACTATATAATGCTCATCAGCCCATCATTTTTAAAAAGATCCCACCGTCTAAATAGGTAATATTATATTTGTAGCTATCAAGAATGCATTGCATGTGCAATGCATATATTTTTTTTTTTTTGAAAATAAGTGCAATGCATATATTGCCTTGAGACATACCAAGTTTTCAACCTTATTGATCAAGCTACTATCGTCTTTTTTTTTTTTGTGCGACAGCTACTATTGTCTTTATGGAAATACCTAGTTTATCTACTGATGTAGAAACTATATACGTCGTTCTTTTTCCTTTGTTTATTTTTTGTGTGGTTAAGTAAAATAGATAGAAAACAATAATCTATCTACTCGTTTAGTCGTATATGTACGATATAAATGATGCCAGTCTACCACTACCTTACGAAACTAACCCATCCATAAATTTGATATACACACTTATATTTTTCTTTAACATCTAAAAATGAATATATAAAATGAATTATTGTAGTATGAATGATTGCTGAAAGCAAACAAACAAAACCAAACGTTGGGGAAAGCAGTTTTTACATGTATACGTCATTGTCTTCTTATATTAAATATTAACATGTATGGCTGTGATATCCCTACACCATATTAATTAGAATGACAAGAAGTTATGTTCTTTCTACTTTTCAACAAACTATACACACTGATTTTATGTTGGAGTGTAGTGTTTATACGCGGCGACGTATTCATATGCTATATTTTCAAACTTAATATTTTTTTCTTTTTGGCAAATTGTTATATTTGCAAACTTATTATTTTCACAGATGTCGTTGGATTCTTCCTTTTTCGGTGGACTCTGATGTGTTTAATTGTGTGTTACTACAAACGAAATATAAAATATATTTCAATTGATAACTATAGGAAATGATGCAATTAAACTCGAAATTTTTATTAATAAATTTCAGTTGTTTATGTTATATATATACACGGTAACACGTATAAATTAACTAATGGCTTATCAGATGCCAATCAGCACTTTACTTTGACCATTTACGATATCTGTTACTTATTTATATATGATACATCTGGTAAATCGTAGTCACGACCTATGTAAAATAATTAATACTATTAAAAAGAAAGGAGTCCTAAAAAATTTACCTATAAAAGTTGTTTGGACTTTTTTTTTAAACCACTAATATTTTGGTCTTACTTTAAATTTAGATTAACAATATGTTACCATATATTTCTCTAACAATAATTCGTCACTATCTATATTATTTAATAACCATGTATTTTGACTGATTTACCAAATAAGTGGTTTTTGGTTTATATACTGATTGGCGTAATTATTAACTGGGTTTATGTATCGATAATACCAAACAAAATCCAATCCACGGTTAACCGTTAACCAGTGTAAAAGACATTATTATTAATTGATGTCCTAAGAAGGAATTTTTCGGTACACATTTTATACACAATAACTATATTATTAATCTTTACTGATGCATGTATAATACTTCATATTTTAAACCAATAAACGGTTTATATACGGTACAATACTTCATATTTTCTAGGTTATTTTGGGGTCAACCGGTGTTGGTTCAAAGGTTAGACGAGTTTTTTGGATTTTACCGGATTTTGAATAAATAGGTTTTCACTAAATTCAAATTTACACAAACTCGACTGAAAGGCGTTCATCGGCTATGATATAATACTATATGAAGAACATATATCAATCTTAATTATATATGGTCATTGGCGCTACCGCTACGACCACAGGTCCGGGTCGAATATTATATTTTAATTCGTCTATAAATCACATATTTACCCACTAAAAGAAGTTAAATTAACTAGTAAAATTAGAGTGCTTTCTTCGCACCATTAAAATAAATTTATTTTAAATAACTTTTGGTTTCATATATATATATATATATATATATGATCGGTAGAGATGGCAATTATGGATTTGGACCGCGGGTCTGGCCCGTAGAGGACTGTCGCGGGACGGTATTGGGACGAGGTTTTCTAGGTCGCAAATTTGCGGGCCTCGCGGGATGGGTCTTTGCGGGACTGAGCTATTTGCGGGATGGGCCGAAATGGGTCATGCGGGATTACATGGACCCACATTTTTTTCTTCATTTCTAATTTTACCTGAAAAACGAGAAAGAAAGTGAGAAAAAAACGATTCTTGTGACTTTTCCCACAGAAAACATAAGGAGTTCTGGCGATGATGATTCGAGTTCCGGTGATGATGATTCGATCTCCGGCGATGACGACTCCAGCTCCAGTGATGACGATTCGAGTTCTTGTGGTATTTTGATTTGGTTTTCTCTTTTTATTATACACAACTATGAATTGCTTTATTACAATGTGATATTTCTTGTTTAAGTTGATTGGTTTTGTTTTCAGTAAATGTGAAGTGGTGTTTTTCTTAAATTAAAAAAAAATTGGTTACAACGGTGTTGTTTAGGAGAAAAGTTAGTTGTATATCACGTCATTTGTATAATTTGGCAAAGTGATTCACAATTTTTTTTGCAATCCAAATAATTGAAAAGAGAGATGGTTTGATGAAGACATATAACACTTGAGCCAAATTATTACAAAAACAACAACTCAATCGGATTCAAACTTAACAAAAGCTTATGCTGATAACAATAGAAGGCTTTTAACTCCAAAACGCAAGCACAAACGGAGCTTTGTGGCATTGATTTTGATAAGGCTTTAGTGAAACTTAATGAGCTCTCTTCAACTCTCTTACACAACTCTTCTACTTGAACATTCATGAAAGAAGATGTAGCAGGCAGTTTGATAAGGAGGCGTCCCGCAAAGGCCTATGTATTCTGCGGTACGGGTTTGGGCCGGCATTTTGAAGACCGCAGCCCGCGCGGGACAGGCCCGCTGTGACCCGCTCGACGACTAACCCGCCGTGGTACGGGACGAAACGGGATGGGTAAACCTGTTTGACATCTCTAATGATCGGTTGTTTATGAAAATCAGTTCAATTTTAGTTTCATTGGTAAAATTCGATTCGCGGTTTCGGATAAATGCTCCTAAAGCTATACATTATATTATAAAAATTATTTAAAATGAAAAGCGTGGATCAAAATCTTTTTTTTAACGCTGATTTATTATGGCATTACAATTATGAGAAAGATTACATAGACGATTTGACAACCGACAATACTACCTGGCTTACGAGGATCTACGCCTAACTGCATCACCTGAGCCGTCCTATGAAGATCCACGCGTGACTGGATTTACTTGCACCATGTTGAAGATCCCTTGTAAGTCTTTCTTCCGTAGTCTGCAGTAATAAATCGCTCTTTCCGGGACTTGAAACCTGGATTTCCTGTATTCTGCAATAAATTGCAAAGTCTGAGATTCGAACCTCTGACCTGGTTGTAGAAGATTTTAAACCATAACCATTAGGCTACGGTGCTTCTACAAAATCTAATGCTTTTAAAATGCTCATGTACGTATTGGTTTCCTCTCTTTAAAACTCTAAACCTTTTAATTAATTTATATCCACGTATAGGGATTGTATTCACTTGGAGAAACAAACTTTTGTCGGGATGATTAGTAGTGGAAATACGTAAAAGTTTTCGTTGTGGAGCTATGTCGCCGTCGACGGATACATTTGCATTTTAAGTAGTCAACAAACTGGGCCCATAAATGGAAATAAAAATACATGGGCTTGACCTCAAGCTTGAATAGTTTTATCATACCAAGTTGTTTTTTTTTCTAACAACTATATTTATTTATTCATATATGAAAATTGCATAGAATGTATAAACAATAACAAGAAATACATTGGAAGACATAAATACCAAGTTGTTTCTTATCAACAAGCAGTGGGCTATATAATATATAGTAATTTTTCTTCCAACTACCAAAAAAACTGTTTAATTCCTACATGGTTGTTCTTTACATATACATTTCTTAAAATCTGAATATATATGAAAGTAATTTGTTTTATCAAAATGAAAGTAAAAATTTAAACCTCAATAATTTGTAACCCAAGTTTAAAAAAAATAATTTGAACTTAATTTCTCCAAATGTTGTTCTTATTATGAACATTGGTTTCATTGCTTTCGTTGATGTTCTTCATCACTTCATGTCATGGGCAAGCTCTACTGTGTCAAGAGCAAATGTAAAAGAACAAGCAAGCAATGTCATACATTCTTTTCTCAGTACAGTCACTTCATATTCATGTTCTTTAGTTCTGTTGTTTGTCTTTGACAAGCGAAGCTTGATTTAATTTATAACCTAAATAGGATCAACTGGATTTTCATTTGACCATGATAAGTTTCTTTAAGAAATCATTAAAACGAATGGCCTCGCGAGTTCTCATGATGTAAATCAACTTTTCAAGCATGCATACATACATGAAGGTCAATCAACATTGATGATGTAATTTATACCGCAAGTCGCATGACGCAGAGTCAATTGTGGATGTTGAGAGGCTTTTATAACTGATAGCGAGAGAATTTAATGCAGCCAATAAATCATTTATTAGTGATATAACTTAAGAAGAAACTAAAATCCGATTAAAAAGGGAAAATATTCAAATGAATACTACTAACAAATTAATGACGCGATTAACAGAGTTTGAATTAACTAAATACCATTGATACTTAGCTCTCCCTCGGTCACGTGATCATCGCCGTTACGATTACGACTCCTCACCAAACCCGTTAAATCCAAAAACCCTCAAAAGAAAACCCCAAACGCAACGCAAACGCTAATCATTGCGGCTGAAACGGCAGAAGATGGACAGCCGATTCAAGTTGTTCCTTCTGTCGCCTGAGTTCCATAACTTTCCGGTGAGAGTTAGAATGCTGAGTCAACACAAACGTCGGACTCGACGCAGGTCTGTACTCCGGCACAAGCCTCCCTGATTTGAAACGAACTCCACAGGCGTTGCAAAGCGTTTTAGGCCCGAGCGGTCCCGTCCTCCACTGAGGCGTTTTCTCCGACGCGCAGTGCGTGCACCTTCTCGCTCCGCCTCTCTCCGCCGCTTCGAGTTTCTTGGTGGTCTTACGTTTTGCGACGGAGTGACAAAGCTCTGCTTCTGGCGTCGGTACCCATGTGGAAGGTGCTGTGGCTCTTGATCGACGGCTTCTTGGTTTTCCCGTGAATGACATCTCAGGCTTGACGGTCATGGTTAATGGATTCGCTGGGTAATCGGAGAAAGAGTCGTCCACGAATCGTGATAACCATTCGAGATGAGCTGCGTCGTCACTCTGCATTAAAAAAAATAATAATAACAAAAATCAAATTCAAAACCCATAAGGTGACTATAGTCTATACATAGAGCCGATCATGTACATAGCAAGAAATTCTTTTCCATTTCTAAAATTTCAATGGTTTTATATATAAATCATTCCGCTTCTAATTTTTTAGTGATTAGTATATATAAATCATCCGGCTCTAGATAAATAAAAAATATTTGTATTGATTGATCATTGAGTATTTTATTCCGCAATTATTGTAAGTCCATAAAATTTTTAGGACAGGCCCTGACGATAGAGAAGATGCGCAATGGAACTGTGTTTTGAACTTACGGGAACACAGAGATCATGGGCGAAATCGGTGAGGGGAGGAGGAGAAGTGTGGAAAGAAGTTGAGGCGGGTGAGGGGAAGTTAAAAGGGTTTTCCGAAGAAGATGAGGCGGAAGAAGTAGCGGAGGAAACGATGGTGGAGGAAGAGGAGAAGATTTCGCCGTTGGAGAAGTCGAGAAGGTCGTCGATAGGAAGCAAGTCTGGTGAAGATAGGCCGTAGACGTCCATTATTACGAGTCACACACACGCTTGAACTCGGACTTTTAACTCAGACTCAGACTCAGACTCGCTCACTGGTTGAGGGCTTTAATAGAGAGATAGTGAGGTGGTAGAGAACGTGTATAGAGTTAACATATGCACCGAGACTGACCTGACCCCATCACTTTTTTTATTTTTATTCATCGACTTTAATAAATATGTCTACGTTTTCTTTGAACATGCATGTGCTATTTACAAAAGTGACGTGCGGGGGTTGATTATCCAATCTAAATTAGTGCATATTTATACGAAATATAACCGTAATATAATTTTAAAAGTATGTAAAATCCCGATTTGATCGATGATTTACATAGTCATGATTCGATGTGTAAAATCCCGAGTTGATGTAATGAAATAACTATGATTTACATAGTTGATGTAAGGAAGCAGCTGTGATTTGCATCTCTTTCATAGTGACTTCTGACTATACTTATAGACTAGAGTATATATGAATCTAAGAAAGCAAGGAAGCGGAAACTGTACAAATGAAATGATATTTGCTCGTTTAGTTTACAAAAACTCCAAAAAAAAAAAATCAACTTAAAAAATCAAATGGATGATGGATCCGGTGGATGCTCTGCCCTGCTACTAAATTGAGAAAATGAAACAAAGCTTTCTGGTTGACAAAAAAAAAAAAAAAAAAACAAAGCTTTGTAAAAAAAAAAATGGTAAATCATTTTCCGGAGACAAAATGTGTGTGAAAGCCCCGGTGGCCACGCGCGTAGAAATCTAGTGTGGTGCAGATTCGAATTCGGGTTTTTGTAGGGATCCACGGAACGCCTTGACCACCGACCACAGACACCGTGGTTATAAAGCTTTGTATGAATATAGAAGTTTGTTTAGAGTATTTATTCATGAGTTTAGTATGAAACAGCTTTGATAATATTTCTTGATTTACTAGTGATGATTTTTCTACTATTTTAAAAAGTATGGAATAATTAATAATACGTATGTAGTGGGGAAATGGAAAATAGGTGGAGACAATCAATGAGATGAGTCGACCGACGACCCGAAGTGCATTGCATTTTGGTTCTATAAATTCCCATGCCCTCTTTTGTGTATTTTTTCCTATCATTTATCTTTTCTCTTTCAAGCTTCGCTCCTTGCTTCTATAATTATTCGTTCCTCATAATTATATAATTACTCGTATGTACATAACACATGCATAATATAAAAGGAGGGAACCAATTGTTGTGAGCATTGTTATCATATTTGGCTAAAAATAAATCACACTTATACATATGTATCTTGTGCTCAATTTCCATGTTGCACCACCGGTACACTTCCAGGTTAATACACATTGCACACACGTATATATACCTTTTGTTTTTGGCTAGGTATATTTGTTCTGTTCCTAGAGAAAAAAAAAATAAGATTTTAGGATGCATATTAGTACATTAAAATGAGAATATACAACCAAAACATATTGCAACAACAACATATCTTCGAGTCCGACAGTTAACGGGCTTTAACTTTCAGCAACATGGTGGAGTGACCATGGAAAGACAAGAACCGGATGATGATCTTGATCAAGACATGGACGGGTTGGATGAGTCGAGGCAAGACGACCCGAAGGAGATGGTCTGAACCCTCAGCTATCCTTCTAGAGAGATTGGGACGAAGTCTGACCAAGATCATTCCACATGGTCCGAACTTCAGCTTTATGGACAAGAAACTAGAGCTTTAATCTCATATTTTGATACCTTTATAGGCATATCAAATATAACATGATGGCAAATGAGATACTACATCATACTTAAGCATTCCAAGATATGATTAGATAGTTAGGCGAAACATATCTTAGCTGAAAATTGTAAAAAAAAAGTGTTAAATCATGAGTCAAGAACACCAAATAAGAGATCAGGATTAATCATGTTCTTATACACCGATCTGGTTACGGTCTTTGATGTGAGACCGACAGACCAAATGGTGAATCGTATGTTATAATAAAAAATATATATATATATATTTGCAAATTTAAGCGTATATATAGTTTGTAAGGCTTTGAACATTTACTATTTTCACTGTGGTTGGATATGTACTATATGCTAAAAAAAAACTTCATGAAAGACAAATCGTATATACATACTACATTGATTGAACAACCACAGAATAAGCGTCCCACAACGTGTTGAAGCGTCTCTGTATCTCACAAACGTTCTTTCCATTGATCAAATAATTTCATTTGAACAAAAGTTAAATCATTCAACAAGGTAATTAATTATAGTTTTGTTTTGTTTGTTTAATTCATTTTGCTTGTTTATAGTAACTTTATGCATTATACAGTACTTTAGTTTTTTTTTGGTAGAAAAAAAACAGTAATATAATTTTTTAGATAGTTATCGTTTAAGAATCTTAATTGAAAAGAATGAAAAGTAGTTTATCCTCACAAGAGTTTACGACAGATGTTATTAAGCAAAATATATTTTCATCATGCGTTTTTATAATATTGAATCAAATCAGATGATGTAGTCTATTATTTACCAATAATATTTATCTATGCCAAAGGAGTTGTTCGGCCGATAAATTAGTGATTTGATACGAGCCGACAATCTCAATTATTGGCCTATCCATATAAAAGTTCTTAAGCTAAAAATATTGTATCAGTACCAGTAAAGGCCACGTGACTCCATGTGAAGAGTGTTCTCATCTTCACGTGCCCCTAAGATGAAATAAGTTTTTTTTGTTTAAGCACGTAAAAAAATACATGAAGAATGAATGTAAGAGGAAAACTTTTAATTGCTATTATTAAGTATCAACTAATACTACGATGATGAAATCAACTTCTTTTATCCAGAATTTGTAATGTTATATTTTCGAGCTTATAGTTATATAGCTTAATCTCTACCATCGACTTGTAATATACATACTATGAGAAAGTATGATAGCGCGTGAGGATGTTAGGTTTCTTTAGGCTGCGTGGCGGTGTAAAAGGGAATAGTAGTCTCTCTCTTCTCTCTTTGAGAACTTTTGAGAGATCGAGAGGCGCGGTGGTTCCCTCCCGAACAGTGAGTATCGACTCTGGTACACGGCAGTTTTTTTGACGGTGTGTAGCCGGCTTTGCTTCTGGTGGTTTGCGCCCCTTTGGCGGAACTATCCGGCGTTCATTCCGGCGATGAAACGTTGACGGTGGTGCGAGCTCTATCCCGAGCCGTTTCTGTTTGTCTTCGGTGGTGGTCGCCGGCTAAAGTATTGGATGATCGGGTTGGTGTCGTTTGGTTTCCTCGGGAGTGATTGAGGAGTGTGACGGGTTCATTATGGTGATTGTGGGCCTGAGTTTGGATGAGATCTCGATTCCGTTTTCGATTGAAGCTCTCCGACGCTCATGTGTATCAATTGAAGAAGCTGATTCCATTAAACTTCCAATACAGTCGTTGGAGGTGGTTTCGGTGGCTTGGATAGATCCCGGTTGAATCCGGTGAAGTGGTTACCTTTGGTGAAGAATGGTTTGTCGGTAAAGACGGTGAGTCTCAGGTTTCTGGTATGATTCTGGAGGAGAGAAGTTTAGCAGTTCCGGCGGTGTTGTCAAGTCGGTGGGGAAGGGGACGTGTTCAATCCTTACACACGTGTCTTCTCGTTCTTGCGTGCTCCCACACGTGGTGGGAAAGGGGTTTTGTAGTTGTTAGTTAGGATATCACAATATCCTAACCATAGGATAAGTATATTCTCAAGTATATCCTTGTATAGTTAAGATACATTAGATACCAAACTATGTATAAATACTTATATGTGATCAATGAAATATCCATCGATTCAGTTATACTTTCATGGTATCAGAAGCACTCTCGATCTTAGCTTCCTAAAAATCGCCCATCTCCTGCGATATCTTTTCTTATCTTTTCTCTTCATTTCATCTCCTCCTCTCTCTCTTTCTTAAATCCCCGATATCGCCATGGCTGCTCCACCAATCGCCACATCAGAAAAACCATTTGTCATCAGTCAGATTCGGGCTTACATCCCCATTATACTGAATCTCGACAAGATGAACTATGATGTGTGGAGAGAGATTTTTGAAACTCATTGCCTCACCTTCGGAGTTCTCGATCATCTCGGCGGTTCTTCTGTTGCTACACCTGAAACAGAAAAGACATGGAAGGAACAAGATGGACTCGTTAAAATGTGGATCTATGGAACAATAACAGATTCACTCGTTGAAACAATTCTCACCCCGAAGAGCACGGCACACGATCTCTGGATGGCTCTTAAGAATTTGTTTCGCGACAACAAGGAGAACAGAGCTCTTCAACTAGAGAACGAGCTCCGAATGATAACGATCGGAGATACGACAGTTCAGGAGTACTGCCGTAAACTGAAGTCCCTCTCCGATCTCCTCGCCAACGTTGAGTCTCCGGTGACAGATCGCCAATTGGTGATGCATTGCCTCAACAGTCTCAACGACAAGTTCGAAGGGATCCATAATGTTATACGGCATCGATCTCCCTTTCCAAGCTTTCACACAACACGGTCTATGTTACTTGCTGAAGAAGAAAGACTTAGCAGACAATCCAAGCCATCGATCACTCACAACGACAGTTCCTCGGCTCCAAATGCATTGTTTGCTGCAGACGACTCATCCTCCAACTCATCAACTCGTCACAACAACAACAACAACACAAGAGGAAAAAACAACAATCGTGGTCGCAAAAACAATCACAGAGGTGGAATTCGTGGCAACCGTGGGAAAGGACGCTACAACAACAACTCTTCTCTTCAGAACCTTGCATATTCCCCATGGAGCTACCCACAACAACCGCAGTGACCTTTCCCGTACTTTGCTGGAGGACATCCAATGATGCCATTTGCCTCTCCATACCCTCCGGTTGCAACACCCTCTTCTACACTACAGCAGAACATCATTCTAGCAGAACATCATTCTTGGTCCATACCCGCCTCAAACTCAGCCACAAGGCCACATTGCTCAAAACGTTGCACATACAGCTGCGATGCCAACGCTAATTCCGCAAGCTTTGGCTCACGCATTCAGCACTATGAGCCTTCAAAATACAGCTGATACAGCGTGGTACATGGATAGCAGGGCCACTAATCACATCACCGCTTAGCAAGGTATGCTCTCGTCTGTGTTTAACATGAGTATCACTCCCTCTGTACGTGTTGGTGATGGATCTACTGCACCTGTTACTAAAATTGGCAATGCTGCCCTGTCTTCTCCTTCTAAACAACTCTTACTCAAAAATGTGCTTGAGTGTCCTTCGTTCGTTAAAAATCTCATCTCTGTCTGTTAATTCGTTACTCAAAATAAGTGTACTGGCGAATTTGACCCGTTTGGTTTTACTGTTAAAGATCTTCTGAGCTGGACCAAACTACTCCGATGTGATAGCTCCGGACCACTCTACTCGGTGACGCCTCACACACCTCTGCGTTCTCCTCTTGCTCTCACCGCGGACGGATCTCTCTGGCATAGGCGCTTAGGTCACCCGGGTGGTTCCATTTGTCGTTCTTTAAATTCTTTGGGTTTTTCTAATAAAAATGCAGACATGACAACTTTGCGTCATGCATGCAAGTTGGGTAAACGTGTTCGTCTCCCTTTTAGTTCTTCTTCTACTATTGTTACTGAGCCTTTTCAAATAATACATTCAGATATTTGGACTTCTCCAGTCTTAAGTAATTCGGGTTATAAATACTATCTTCTTTTCTTGGATCACTTCTCTCATTACATTTGGGTTTATCCATTACATCGAAAAAGTGATACATATGCTAAATATCTTCATTTCTCAGCTTATGTACGCACTCAGTTCAGCGCATCAATCAAAGCTCTCCAGTGCGACAACGGCGGGGAATACACCAGTCGGGTCTTTCTTGATCACCTGGCATCCGCTGGCACAACTATCCGTTTCTCATGCCCACACACATCCCAACAGAATGGGCGCGCTGAGCGGATGCTTCGCACAATCAACAATCTTGTCCGTACGTTACTCATACAAGCGAACATGCTTATCACATTTTGGGTTGAATCTCTTCTCACGGCAGTACACACTCTTAACCTTCTCCCTTCTTCATCTATTAATAATCTGATCCCTTTTACTCGTCTCTTTAAACTCCATGTCTCTTACTCTCATTTACGAGTATTTGGTTGCCTTTGTTACCCAAACAACTTGTCTATTTCTCCTCATAAACTTGCTCCTCGCTCAGTGGCGTGTGTGTTATTAGGTTATCCTTCCACTCATCGTGGATATCGATGCCTCAACATTGGAACTCGCAAGATAATCATCTCACGCCATGTGACCTTTGTCGAGGATGTCTTTCCTTTCTCGGTACTTCCTACTTCCCCGAGTCCTCCAATTTTCTCTTCGTTTCCACCACCTATAACTCCGCCGCCACACTTACACCTACTACGGCTGGTAACACTTTGCCACCTACGACTCAAAACAATCATCTGATGGTCACTCGGAGCAAAACCAGGATCACAAAACCCCGGGTTCCTATGTGTCTTCACACAAACACTATCTCTCCTCTTCTTTTTTCTCATGTGCAGGCTGCAAAAGATCCTCACTGGCATGGTTCCATGGATGAGGAACATGATGCTCATATTAAACGTGGTACGTGGGTACTTGTACCTCGGCCTCCACCGGGAACTAACATTCTTCGTTCTATGTGGTTGTTTCATCATAAGTTTAATGCAGATGGAACGCTGAAACTCCACAAGTCTCGACTAGTGGTTAATGGCAAATAACAAAAACCTGGCATTGACTGTGAAGCAACATTCAACCCCGTCGTCAAACCAGCAACAATACGACCCGTACTTCATCTGATCGTAGCTCGCGACAAGCTGCTTCGACAACTCGACGTCAAGAATGCATTTCTCCACGGCAACCTTGAAGAAACAGTCTACATGCACCAACCACCAGGCTATGTTGACAAGTCTAAACCTCACCATGTTTGCTTACTTAAGCGTTCATTGTATGGTCTTAAACAGGCACCCCGCACTTGGTATATGAGATTTGCGACGGTGGTTAAGCAACTTTGATTTCGCCAGAGTCGTACTGATCCCTCCCTGTTCGTGTTCAACAATGGCAAACAACTGATATACATCCTCCTATATGTTGACGACATCATCATCACCGGATCAACCACGACACTTATCGAAACCACCATCGCGGCTCTCTCCTCCGCCTTTGACATCTCTGATCTCGGTCGGCTACATCATTTTCTCGGCCTCTCAGTCACATACAACGACACTGGATTGTTTCTAAACCAGCAGAACTACGTCGCAGATATTCTTCACCAAGCTTCCGTGAAAAATTGCAACCCGTGTAACACATCAGTTGACACAAAGTCTAAGCTCGCCGCCGATGAAGGACCTCCGGTCTCTGACCCTTCTCTTTATCGCAGTTTGGCCGGTGCACTTCAATATCTGACTTTTACTCGACCAAACATCTCCTACGCTGTTCAGCAGGTCTGTCTATTCATGCATGATCCACGGGAGCCACACTTGACAGCTCTGAAATGTGTTCTCCGATACATTAAAGGAACAATCCGCCATGGTCTTCAAATTACCAAGTCATCAACCACTGATCTCATTGCTTACTCTGACGCTGATTGGGCAGGATGTCCTGATACACGCCGATCAACTTCGGGTTATTGTGTCTTTCTAGGGGACATTCTTATCTCTTGGTCCTCCAAATGCCAAAACACAGTTTCCCGTTCTAATGCCGAAGCAGAATATCGGGGTGTCGCAAATGCAGTGGCTGAAACGATCTGGCTACGCAACTTGTTCTTTGATCTTGGTTGTCTTCTATCCAAGGCAACGCTTGTGTACTGTGATGATATATCTGCAATCTACTTGTCTTCGAATCCAGTTCATCACCAGCGGACCAAGCATATTGAGATCGACATACACTTCGTCAGAGAACGAGTCGCTTTGGGCCATATACGCGTTCTTCACGTTCCGACGCATCTACAATACGCGGACATCTTTACAAAAGGCCTGCCATCTCCATTGTTCACGGAATTTCGCCTCCAGCCTGAGCGTTCGAGAACCTCCGCTCCCACTGCGGGGGAGTGTTAGTTAGTATATTCTCAAGTATATCCTTGTATAGTTAAGATACGTTAGATACCAAACTATGTATAAATACTTATCTGTGATCAATGAAATATCCATCGATTCAGTTATACTTTCAGTAGTTTGGGCCTCACTTTTATTTTTCTGGGCTTTTTGATCTTTGGTTTGGGTTAGTCTTTTATGGTTGGGTTTTAGAACCTTGTTTTGTATGCTTGGGTTTTGCCCTTTGGACTTCAGCTCTTTTATAAATAAAAATAGATAGAAAAAATGGCTGCAACATATATCGTTAACAATATATATATATTTATCAATAGTATTATAATAATGCGATTACAATATTCTATAGCATTTACTTATACATATATAGCACTAGGGGCATTGCCCCCAGCGCAAACGCGGGGTTGTAGACATATTTCTTGTTTCATCTCAATATTTTTTAGGGTTATTGTAGCTGTGAATTTTGCGTTTTGGGTTGATCATTGTTTTTAAGTTTTTTATTGTTATAGGGTTAGAGTTGTGATGATGTACTGTGTATGCACTGTTCTCCACTCATGAAAGACTAAACTATGTTAGTAATGTGATTGATATAGTTCGTGTTATTGCTTGTTGTGTCACTGAGACTTATTGTTTGTTTGTCTTTTTAATTTGTTACTTGTAGTGTTGAGATTACATAAATTATATTAAGTTTGTTGAGAGTATATTTTGTTTCAGGATATTTTTTCTCCAGTTTAGTTATGTGTATTAAGTAATAATTTTTTTTATTCTTATTATGTTGGTTATATGTTTTTTTACTTTTAAACTTGTTGTTTTTACCGGACTTTTAAAACAAATATATGAAGACTTGTAGAAATAACTATAAAATGAGTGACAATTAGTATTTGGATCTTAATGGATTTTAAACAAATATATGTATTTCTCATAAGAAGACAATAGCGTTGGCATGTTGACATTGAGCATGTAAGCTATTTTTATAAGACAAGAGGAGTGAGCAGGTGGAGATGTTGTTGCCGCCTTTGTGTCTTTTAGGATTGTCTCTTGTATATCCTCGTGTGGCTGTGTTTGTTTCTCTTTTATTTGATGGGTAATATGTAAAC
>NC_027753.1:22862245-22862651 GCF_000695525.1 Brassica oleracea var. oleracea | reverse complement strand
GGATAACGACTCGAGTTGTTTCTTTGGTGAGGCCAGAGCTTTAGACAGAACGGATTTTTCCAACCACATCTATGAGTTTAAATATCAGTTATGATATCAAAACATAATATAAACTCAGATGCAATATGATAATATATCTGGGAGTTCTAGGTTTGTGTTCGCAATCACTTGGAGATTGTCGAACAGTCTAATCTTGACTGAAGATTGATCTCAGGAGCACCCGTGATGACTTCATCAATAATGGTTAGTGAGATGAAACGAATGAGGAATGGATGATCAGTTATCTTGTACATACTTGAGCACCTAGAAACCTCAAAACGATCGACTTTCACAATTGAACCAGTTTTCAAAGATGGCATGTAATGATTAGCACGTCCGATGGGAGTAAACCCATGAATCACGGAAT
>NC_027753.1:22857304-22862138 GCF_000695525.1 Brassica oleracea var. oleracea | reverse complement strand
CGTGATTCCCACAAACTCCCTGTCTTTCTTGAAGTTCAGGGAATCCCAGAAGCGAGGAAGCCAGAGGCTATGCTCTGACTACTACTACCAAGACGAAGAGATTCGAAAGTTGAGTGACGGACGGCGGGACGCCTGTTTGACGAATTGGAGAGACAGAGAGAAACATTTTCTAGAAGTTGGTTAAATCAAAGAGGAATCAATGAGTTTTGTGGAGATGCAGATTGGGTTCATCAAAGATGAGAATCATATATATAGGGTTTATATAGGGGCTACAAATCAGGAACATTTATGATCAAGCAATTTAAGATGTGGAGATGAAGAGTTCACCGGTGAAAAAATAGATTACGAACAGACACATGGCGCAACTCTAAAACTCAGAATTGTTTGAGACAGTGATGAAAAGAACTCGAACTCATGTTAAACGACAACAATTTACAATATGAAAAAACTATAATTGTTGTAAACTTGAGTTTTTTTCATATAACGTGATGAATCTCATTTAAAAATGAAATCCATAACGCACTTGTAGGCCCGGCCCTCAGAGGAAGCCGAAGAGGCAAGAGCTTCCGACCTTCATAAATATATATTAGGTTCGACCATCAATGTACAAAGTATCATTTAGCTTAGTGGTATAAATGTTGGTGTTTATATGTCAATACCCCGGGTTCGAGCCATAGACTTGATATTTTTTCACACTTTTAAAAATGGGGCCCACAAAACGATGACATGTCGGGCTGAGGATGGAGCAAAAATTCATCTATTATAATATAGATCTGTTACTAAAGGGCTCGACTTTACTGGACACTAGGTTAAGAGCTGCGCCTTGCGCGGGATCAACATTATATATATAAATTATTTTATGTATTAAATATTTTTACATATTATGAAATAATTAATATATATTAAATAATTAAGGTTCAATAACTATTAAATATATAATTAAATTGGTGCAAACATATAAATTAATTTTATTAATCCAAATTTTTTTTTATATTTGATAAGCTATGTAATTAAATTTAAATGATACTAACATAGATAATATATTTTAGTATATTTTTAATATTAATATCTATTAAATGATGATTTCTACTCATATAGTTTTTTCGGTCATTTATATCTTTTATAGAAAAATATTTTAATTAATGATAACAAAATTTTCATTGTGTGATTAATAGTTTTAGTAATTTATGATTAAAAGAAAATAAGTTGTCAATGATCGTTCAAAACTTTTATCAAAAAAATTGTTCAAAGTAAATTTTGAAACTAAAATATTGTATTTTATATGGTTTATAGTTTAATTTAAAATGATATATATATTAATCTTAATAATTAATTAAATTAGAATTTTTACTTATATAATTTTTTAATCATTTGTAGTTTGTCATAACAAAATTTTTAAACCATGGATCATAAAATTTGAATGTGAGACTCTTAACAGTTTTAGTAATTTATAGTCATTTATAAAAATTCAAAATATACCGTATACATAAAAATCTAAATTTTTATTATATGGTTATTGTGGTTGTTTAATTTATTTAATAGTTTAAAATTAAACAAATATGATAGAAGATACACTTTTTTTTATCAAATTTTTATTATTCAAAATCATTAATTGTCATATATACTTTAGCCGCATTAGGTAATTCCATAAATTTTATTTAAGGAAATAATAAAGTACATTAATGATGAATTTATTGTTAGTTTAATAAAAAACGTATTATATAATTAGATGGACCATCATATTTATCTAATGATTCTAAGAATCATTTTATTGATGACATGTGAGTACAAAAAAAAGTCGTAATGCTTTTCAAATCCCTTATATATTAATTGAGAAACATTACAACATTTAAGTGTAGCCACGTGTCATCACCAGAACGAAATTCATAATCCTTAGAAAATAAGTTGGTCCAATTAAGTATATATTATATTTTTCATTAAAATAATCATAAAATTAATTAAAGTGTACAATTACTATTTTCTTTTCTTTCCTTAAATAAAAGTTACGGAATTACCAAATATGACTAATATAAATATATGACAATTAATGAATCTAATAATAAAGATTTGATAACAATTTATATCTCATCCATTGTTTTTGTTTAATTTTATATTATTAAAATAAATTAAACAATAAAATTAGCTATAAAATTAAAATATAGTTTTTTCTTATATATTATATTTTAAATTTTTAAAAACGACAAAATTACAAAAACTATTAAAATTAGTATGTAAAAAATTAATGATCAATGGTTTAACATCCCCTATATATTAATAGAGAAACATTTAAAAAGTTTAGAACCTATAGTTACTAATTAAAAAAATGTTGTGCTAGGTTGTCACGTAACTAGAATGTTAATTTGTTTACGTGGCGACTTAAAAATCAATTGAAAATTTTTTTAGTCCAAAATTAAATTGCTAAAGAATGTTATATTATATAGTATGTCTATTATGGACCATTCAATTATCAAATTGAAATTTATTATATATTATTTACTTAAATAAAACCTACGGAAGTACCTAATATGATTATGATATATATAGTAATTAATGATTTTAAATAATGAAGATTTGCTAATAATCTGTATACTTTCTATCATTTTTGTTTAATGCTTTATCATTAAAATAAATTACACAATTATATTAATCGTATATTAAAATTTTAGAGTTTTTTTGTATATGTTGTATTTTGAATTTTTCAAAACGAGTATAAATTACTATAACTATTAAAAGTCTCACATAAACTTTTGTGACCAATGTTTAATTTTTTTATAATAAGATACAATGATAATAAAATCATATAAACAAATAATTTTATTTTAATATGTGTTTATGTTAATATATATATATATATTTCATATCGTTTAAATTTAATTATATATCATATACGATAGATAAGATTGATTGTTTTGATTTATTTATTCTAAAATAATTGCGAATATACAAGAGCTGTCATTTGATTTATATATGCAAACCAATTTATTACATAATAGTAACTGATTTCTTAGTTATTTAATATATAATTATTATTTTATTATTTCATAATATGCACAAAAATATAAAATATTTATTTTGCACAAGGCACAGATTTTAACTTAAGTATGTATCTGTTTAATAATTTTGAATCTTAAACATTTTCTAAGTCTCAGACCAAAATAAAAGAAATAAATGAGAATAGACTCAAAAATTAATATTTATATCGAGCAAATAACCAAAATAACACAAAAATGAAAAAAATATCGAAGATAGATAGGATTAACACGTGAATGTAAATTTCTCATAACCATAATTAACTTTTATATTGCTAAATCATGATATAAAACCGAGTTGATATAGTTTCATTGTAACCAAATAGTAGGCATGAGATTCTTCGGCCTAAACGTTAGGTTTTTATGTGATAAATAATTTTTTGACCTAAAATATTTTTAAAAATGAGACCAGTTCATTAGTAAATAAATTATGTGGTTAACAAAAAAGTTTTAAAAAAATTGTTTAAGGCCCAAAAATATTAATTCGATCAATAATATAAATTTCATTTTCTATATGATATTTCTTAAATAATTTTCATATAAATTTACCCTGCGCAAGGCGCACTTCTTAACCTAGTAATATATATGAGATTCACTTCCAAAACTACATGGCACGAAACGAGAGGATGAGACAACGGAGATAAATTAATTTTATATTCCATTTGATTTAATATTACACTATTTTACTACCGACAGTTGGCAACTTCTGTCTCGCTCAGAAGGTTCCCTCTCATAGACCCCTCTATATTTTATCTTGGTTGTAAAACTTAAAACGTTCCAAATTGCAAGTAGGCGTGGAAGTCCAATCGTATAATTTGATTAAAGACTAATTAATGTTTTATATTAGAAAGTGTAGAGTTTTTTTTCTAGTTTTTATTCTAATATAAGTAATTTTAGAATAACATGAAACAAAATATGGGTTAAAGAGTGGAGTGATGTCATTCACATGTTTTCTGTTTTTGGATACATAGTTTTTGAGTATCTCATTACAATGGACGTGGTTAGTTTCACTAACGGCGAAAAGCCGACTTGCGATATGAGAACCGACTCACTGTTCCACTATAGCAGCGATGTTGCTGTGAGGGAATTCTTCTATATCGAGTACCTCGGTCGGTTAAAATTTGTGTGAATTGATGATCATTCTTTAGAAACGAATTTTTGGAATGCAGATATTTACCAAATTGTGGGTTCTTGTATCAACTGAAATCTTCTCCCGTTCCACGAAAAAATGTTTTTCTCTTGCTATCATCTTTTTTCAGTTTTGGCATTGCATAGTACGTAGTTGGCATTTGTTAGTTCATGTGTTGTGTTTGTCGTGTTTTTTGTTCTCTGTTATTTATTGTTTTTAGTTTAACTAGATTTTTTAACCGCGCGTATATTATATGTATTTTTTGTTGGGTCCCTCCTAGATGGGGAGAACCAAGTGGGCATGAGACATAATAATAATTCTCATGACCCTTTGCACTGTAGACTCACAATAATAGAGTTTAGAGAGAGAGACAAAAGAGAGAAAGGAGAAAAAGAGAGAGAAGGAGAAAACTCGTAAGGTGATTTCAAGACTGGATTTGGAGGGTCAAACGGATCCTGATCGGGCTGATATTTTGTGGGAAGCTTCTTCAGTCAGTGTGTTAGAGGTTCACCGAAGGGATTTGGATTTCAACGGTTGGATCTTCTGTTGTCTGGGTTTTCTTGAAGCTGGTCGCCATAGTTCTTCAGCAGAGCAGTCTTGGGTGTTTGGTAAATCCAACGGTGAGATCTTCTCTTATTGAGCTGAAATTTGGCAGAGGTATTGTCGACTTGTTTAT
>NC_027753.1:22838877-22856204 GCF_000695525.1 Brassica oleracea var. oleracea | reverse complement strand
AAAAAAAAAAAACATCGCATCTCATAATGAGACTTCGACGTTATCACTTATCGACAAACTAGACCAAACACCTACTTCAGTTCACATTTATTTTCACAACTATAAACTATTAAAAAGATGAGTGTACCAATATCTGTACGTAACATGTAAATTATTAGTTAGTACTACACTTAGATGCATGGTTTAGACTTTTAGCTACAGTTTATGTATCTTGGCAAAAAAAGTTCTGTAGAACGTTCTATGTAGCTCACGCACGTAATGTAGCTAAATGAAGGCATATGCAGCTCAATTTTGACATTTGATCATATTGTGTAAATACCTCAATGTCTCTTTTAATGGTTCTTGGTTACTAATACATAGTTATGACTATTTACCAAGTAATATATTAGTATTTCACTACGTACTAATAATGGAAATTATTAGACTAGTCTACAATTTTCAGACCGATAAATATGCATGGTTTTATACTCCAGATCGTTTTTCTTGTCCCTCACGCGATTAAATAATATACATTCGAATATTCAATCGATCTAAACTCAACAGGCTTACGGCACAATACGCTTATTGCTAAACATAACACACATTGCTAAAGGATAGCTCAAGAAGAGCAAAATTGCTGCGACTATCTGTCCGATGGGGGAAACGAATGCTTGCATATAAGACAATGCATGCTTATACAGCCTTAAACCAAAAGAAAAAGTGTATATCAATCAAAACAAAAATGTATATCAATCGATCTTAACTAAACGAAATTTGTATCGATATATTATACAATTAACAGTCGTTTTTTGAATAGCAAACATGAAGGAGATTGATCGAGATTTTATAACCGAACAGCATCTATATATTGTTATTTATTTATTGATGTAATCGTGAGCTTTACTTGTATCTATAACCTGTTCAATGCTCATAACTTCACATCCACACGTGTACACATTCCTCTTCTTCAAAAATTGTCGTTACATATGTTTTAATGATAAAGTTGATCTTTCGTTGTCTGTAATCTGACCGAGAGATTATTGTTGCTTAAAGTAAACTGCCGCTGTAACTAAAAACTGTGGTTAGTTCCTCTCACATGTTTAATGATTTCATATAATAATATATATATATATATATATTCTTTTTTATATAATAATATATATTTGATGAATCGATAAAGTTTTAACAGTTGTTAAAAAACATGAATAAATTGAATAGAGATATTGAAAACAATTAATAAAAGCCATATACATTTATGTTTTCCCTTCTAATTTACAGTAAAAACAAATTTCTAACCGTCAACCTTCTGACAATACAATTGGTATTTTAATTACGCTTTGTAATTTTGGATAAAACCACTAGGGCGATTTGTCGACTGTGTATATTAATCGAATCTCTACATATTGTTGTTCTTAGTTTTTAAATACTTCAAGATTTGAATATAAGGTTTTTAGTAATAAGTTTGTTTTGTACTTTAAAAGGGATCCTTGACAGTTTGTTAAAATATGTACCTTGTTTTACAAATATTAGTAATTGACAGTTAGTTAAAATAAACCATCCAGAGCAAGACAAAATTGTGATCGGCTCTCAAAATCTAATAAAATTTTCAGTCCAGAAATCTTATTTTAGTTCTATTAATGGCTGCTTTATTAAAAAGTTTTAAATGTATCTATTTATATTTGTTACTTGGTTTCGAAAACAAAACATATTAATTCCTTCTTATGTATTCATGCATTTGTTTCCTACAAGTACCACTAAATCTCTTCACAAGAAAAATCCTTAAACCAAATTAAAATAAACACAAACACCTGTTCAGTCTCTTCTTATCTCAAAGTTAGATGATATGTTCCTAAAATATACACATGCATTTTTGAAATCTAGAATATTATAATGTTGAAAATGATAATGCATTCGACTTGGGGACATATCTATACCATGCTTCGGTTGAAATCAAGGTAGCAATCTAGTTTAAGTTGTTGTTGTATAAGGATAGTGTTTTTTTTTTTCTGAAACAAATAAGTATAGTGTTTAGTTCTAAAAAATGTTATATAGTTTCATGATTTTTTCTTTTCGGAACGTTGAGTTCATTTGAAATAATAAACCTTACAATTCCACAATGTTTTTTGATACTTTGTACTGGATTGACAAATGACAACTGTAATAAACAGAGCTGGTCCATTTACATATTTATTTATTATACATACTGAAGACCTACTTTACTTTATTTATTTGCCACAAATTTAATATTATCTTTGGATCTCTCATTGTCCAATGGATGTCATAAGTGAGAGTTCCACAAGTCTAGAATATGCTATTTTCAAAACAATTGCATATAGTTAGTTATCTTACTAAATAAATACATATTATGCAGACATTCTAAATTGATTAAAAATGTGGACCATATCGTAAGTTTACACCTTTGATTATTGTATGCTTTCAGTTCAGATATATTTTTGTTAATAGTTTTGACGGTTAACTTCGTGATTAGGTTTGCTTAACGACATTATTAATTAGTAGGGCTGCTAATGTGGTTTAGATAGTGAAAACTAAATAAATAGATAAGATGTACTCCTAGTATTTTTCTCTATATTCTTTATTTATCACCAAAATACATATGAGTGCATGCATATAAGTACGAATAAAAAGATAATATACTTTATTACTTTATTTAATTAAAGGTCTACTTTGGCTTTGTATAAAATCATTGTTAAAAAATAATAATCCGGAATCTTTGTGAGCTGAGGTCGTTTGGTTGCTGCCGGTTTTGAAGCTTTGTGTTGCTCTCTTGTTGTTGTTTGTGTTGGAGATAGCTCTTTGTAGCTAGATTCTCTGTTCTGTTCAGGCTGTTGAACAGGGAGGACGTGGTTGTACTCATACCATTTATATAGTGGATTTTTGAGTGGACTACGGTCCCGTGGTTTTTCCTTCTCACATCGAGGAGGTTTTCCACGTAAAAATTGTGTGTCTCATTTAGTTATCGCAACTTTGATATCTTGCCATCGTCGAAGTATTTTCCTCACAGGTTTGCACAAGGTCAGGGGAACACGACCGTTAGTATTTCCGCTGCGCCGTGTGACTTTCCCCAACATTTCTCAACTCTAAAAAAATAATGTATAATATTGTATTACATTTATTTAAAGAATATAAAATAAGACTACATAACATAAATATATTTTTAAAATTTTCTTTGTGGAAATCATTATGTTCTTTGATTATTGTACTTGATTCACATATTTGCATAGATATTTGTGATAGATGAATAACTATATTTTTATTATCAGTAAATAATATACATTTATTATATAATATAAGCAAAATGAAATTATTTACTTTTTAAACAAACTTGTCTCATGTTGGGGATTCGGTTATAGACATATCATATTCGAAGGAGACATTTTTACAGTTATCAATCTTCTTAACAGTCAAGAAACAAATTTGAATATCAAAACAATATCTCATACGATCTCTTTATGGAATAACTGCTCTGAATAAATTGAATTTAGGCATAAAAAAGGACTGGAAATGGATGTGCAGAAGTGTTATCTAAGTCAGCTTTACAAAATACTATTCATAGTTCATATATCATTTATGTTCATCCTATTTTTTTATCCATCATTTCTTAAACATCTTGAAATAACTAATGCTAATTAATAATAAACTTTTGGCTGGCAAAAAAAAATCAAATTTGTCTAATTATCGCTTAATTTGTCTAACTGATATATGTATTTCTCAATTCTAAAAAAATAATGTATAATATTGTATTACATTTATTTAAAGAATATAAAATAAGACTACATAACATAAATATATTTTTAAATTTTTCTTTGTGATAATCATTATGTTGTTTGATTGTTGTACTTGATTCACATATTTGCATAGATATTTGTGATAGATGAATAACTATATTTTTATTATTAGTAAATAATATATATTTATTATATAATATAAGAAAAATGAAATTATTTAATTTTTAAACAAACTTGTCTCATGTTGGGGACTCGGTTATAGACATATCATATTCGAAAGAGACATTTTTACAGTTATCAATCTTCTTAACAGTCAAAAAACAAATCTGAATATCAAAACAATATCTCATACGATCTCTTTGTAGAATAACTGTTCTGAAAAAATTGAATTTAGGCATCAAAAAGGACTGGAAATGGATGTGCAGATATGTTATCTAAGTCAGCTTTACAAAATATTATTCTTAGTTCATATATCATTTATGTCCATCCTATTTTTTGTCCATCTTTTCTTAAACATCTTGAAATAACTGATGTTAATTAATAATAAACTTTTGGCTGGCAAAAAAAATCAAATTTGTCTAATTATCGCTTAAATGTTTTATTAATATTGTCTAAGAAGCTCTCAGGTGATATCATAGTTTAATTTTTATTAGTTTTTTTTGTTAATTTTTAGAGTTTTTTGTATTTAAGATTTTTTTCCTTATTAAGCTTATATTTCTTTCACAGAATTGATATATATATATATATATATATATATGTTATAAAAATTACCATCAAATCATTTTTACTTATATGTCCATCGTTATATGGCTTATATTTGTCTAACTGATATATGTATTTCTCAATTCTAAAAAAATAATGTTATAATATTTTATTACATTATTTAAATAATATAAAATAAGACTACATAACATACGAAATGGATGTACAGATATGTTATCTAAGTCAGCTTTACAAAATATTATTCATAGTTCATATATCATTTATGTCCATCCTATTTTTTTGTCCATCTTTTCTTAAACATCTTGAAATAAATGATGCTAATTAATAATAAACTTTTGGCTGGAAAAAAAATCAAATTTGTCTAATTATCGCTTAAATATTTTATTAATATTGTCTAAGAAATTTTCAAGTGATATCATAGTTTAATTTTTGTTATTTTTTTTGTTAATTTTTAGAGTTTTTTGTATTTAAGATTTTTTTCATTATTAAGCTTATATTTCTTTCACATAATTGATATATATATATATGTTATAAAAATTACCATCAAATCAGTTTTACTTATTTATTATTTTGTTTTTAATGAAAATACACTTTTTAAATAATTTAACTTAAAATAAAACTATATATTAATTTGTTATATTCTAACAATTTGATTGATTTAATTAATTTTCTTTGGTGGATAACTTAAAAATTTTCATATGAATCGGGAAAAGCAAGCTTTTGTTGTTATATTATATTTATTTGTGTATATAAAATCTATATATAATGCTAGTGTAATAAAGAAAGAACAGTATTTTTTTGTAACTTCAAAAAGATACATTATTACAATTTGAAATTAATCAAAATAGAATAAAATGGTAATTAAATATTTGTAAATCTAATTGTTTTTTTATCTTTTTTAGTTGGATTCTCATGAAAAGAAATCGATAGGTTAAACAAATGTTTCAAAATTTGTTGTGTTATTGTTTTGTCTATAAATTACAAAATTTATTGAATTGATATATTTAATTATTGCACCCTTAAATAATACATATGTCACAAAAATTACCATCAAATCAGTTTTACTTATTTAATATTTTGTTTTTAATGAAAATACACTTTTTAAAAAATTTAATTTAAAATAAAATTATATATTAATTTGCTGTATTTTAACAATTTGATTGATTTAATTAATTTGCTTTGGTGGATAACTTAAAAAGTTTTCATATAAATCGGAGAAAGCAAGCTTATGTTGTTATATTATATTTATTTGTGTATATATAATCTATATATAATGCTAGTATAATAAAGAAAGAACACTATTTTTTTGTAACTTCAAAAGGATACATTATTACAATTTGAAATTAATCAAAATTGAATAAATTGGTAATTAAATACTTGTAAATCTAATTATTTTTTTATCTTGTTTAGTTGGATTCTCATGAAAAGAAGTCGATAGGTTAAACAAATGTTTCAAAATTTGTTGTGTTATTGTTTTTTCTATAAATTACAAAATTTATTGAACTGATATATTTAATTATTGCACCCTTAAATAATATTTTATTAAGACATTAGAGAACTATGTTTTGAGTTGTTTTGTCAAAATTGTACAAAAATCTATGCTTTTTCATATTTGTTGCGAAAATTTATATGTTGAACTTATTTTTACAATTTAACTTTGTCACGAAAACAAAAATCTATGTTTTTTTTCATATTTGTCAATGTTCTCACACTTTCAAAGAATATATTAGCTTAGTCGCTTACTTTTTTTTGTTTATCGGAATCTTAAAAGTTGATTCATATTATTGTAACGGTACATAAGAGTTTGTGATTACATACTTAGTGATTGGTGTACATGTATCCAAGAAAGTTTCAATGGCTTAGTGGTAACTGCCATATATTTATGTCATACTAACCTGGGTTCGATCCTTTCCTTTGCATTGTTTTTTTATTTTTTACGAAAAAATAAATGAGATGACGTGGCAACTTCGGATTCTCTAATTGGTTGATTTTACTATCCTACGTGGACACCCTCTCCATGGCTTATATTTGTCTTTTAGTATTGTATTGATTTTTGTTTCTATACTTCTTGTAATTTCTGTATTTCTATTAAATATTCGAAAAAGGTAATAAACTTAACATTTTACCCAAAATATAAATATATGGGTTAAGAACTAAAAATAATAAACAAATATTTGCAATAAAAGAAAGGACACAAATATTTATATTATGTGATTTTAGCGAGGAAAACGAGTCTAGAGAGACTGAGACGGTGCTTGGTAGGCCCAGCCTATCATGGTTCAGGCTTGTACTGTGCAATCATCTTCTCACAGAGTTCTCTTTTTAAGTCAGAGGCTCTCGTATCACTGAGTGGTTCTACTTTCTTTTATTCTCTTTCTGTGAAACAAGAATCTCTGATTATTCGTTTGATAGTACATACGAATATTATCATCGTGCTTACTTCAACAATTTCTTGGTTTTTGTTCATTTAGCTTTCTTGAATCACGTGACGACGGTGATCCCAAAGCAAACACGTGCGACCTCATGTGCCCATAATGACAAATTAATGTTATTTTATTTGTTGTTAACTCTTTAGAGTACGTGCTTATTCACCACTTTTTTTTTTCTTTTTTTTTTCTTTTTTTTTTCTTATTCACCACTTAATCACCTCTTAAGTTAATATATTACCAAATACTCTTTTTTTTTATTCACCACTCTTATTCTTTTTTTTTCTTATTCACCACTTAATGAAAGTTAATATATTACCAAATACTCTTTTTTTTTTATTCACCACTCTTATTATGTTAATTGAGATAATGTTACCCTTCTGACGATTAACAGCATCATTATCCATGATACCCATTAAGAGTCTCTTAACCATTTTTTATTAGTATTTAAGGAGTTTATTAGGCTAAGAGACTTTGTTAAGAAATTTCTACTTTTATATCTTCCATTGCAAGTTTTTAATTTTAGAGTTCTTAAAAAAATTATGCATTTCTCTTAACATCAATAACTTTGTAGATGATCTTCTTGTGTTACAAGTTACGTTACAGAAACTGGATTTGGATGGAGAAACAATGTAGTAAAAAAGGAGAAGAAGGTTCTGAAGCATACTAATCGAAATGTTGCCTTAGTTGCATCTCGGTTTCACTTTTCCAAGAAGCATGAGAGGATTGTCCTCTCATTCTTTTGCTCTTCTCTTTATCTTTGATCGCAGAGCCTCTCTTCTTGGCGTCCGAGTCCGGTAACGGCTGGTCATCACAAACCGGGCATACCATCCCTCTCGCGCTTGTATATGTTTTCAGCACTCCACATTGCAGACACATCCTAAAATCATGAAAAGAAAACACTAATGAAGCTCGGATGTGATAATAGGAAAGAATATGATGAAGAGACTTAATTTATACCTTAAGAGATCTTCAGCTTCTTCTTCTGCATTAGGATTGGTTGCAGTAGATATCCGCTTCTCACCATTCTCTGAAGATGGTGGTGGTGCATCGATATTGTTCCTTACTCTCTCATGGATCCCTACTAGTTGAGGTTTTGCTTCCACGACAACACTTATAAAACCAGCTGAAACAGTCAGTGCTTAACCGAGAAAACCAAACTAGATAGAGACAACAAACTCAGTTCCTGGTTTGCTATTTCACAATACGTATGCTTTAAGGTGTACCCAAACAAGCTTCTAAATCAACCTTTCACATCTATTTTCATGTTATCCCTCTATGATCCAGTGAACCTACTAAACATGGGGATGTGAATGGCACTGGTGGGGTACCTTTAAGTTTAGCTTTCTTCTTTTTGCAGGTAAGACACTTAGCGTGCTCAACATCTCTAGCTGTAGCTTCTTCATCAGCTTCTATATGGTTGTTTAGAAACTCAGGTGGCCCTCATATCTACACATAGAAGCAACACTATAAGCTTTCTCTAGTAACACAACCAGTTCACACACTTGAAACATCAACAAGATTTCTTTATCACATAAAAAAAAACCTAAATCTCAATTACACAAAGCTACAAATAAAATTAACTTTTCTTTCCAATCAATGATAAGAAATCATTTCAGCTTCACCGCGATCTACAAAAAGAGAATGATGATGACCTGAGAGAAAACGTCGTTAGCTGAAGGAAGGCCCGAGTGTTTAGAGCCGGAGTGAGATGCAGAGAAATCGAACACAGACGAAGAAGATCCGTTTCTTTCAACTCCGTGATTCTCATCATCGTCTTCGGAGTTCTCGTAATCTCTCTCCTTTGCATCTTCTTCGTCGAGGGGACCGATAGAGACGATGATTCCACCGAGATAGACGACGGCTGGTTCCATCGACGAGAGATTCCGTCAACGAGAGATCAGATTCGAGGAGAGATGGCCAGAGACGGTCGGTTTTGTCGAGGAGTCAAGAGAGAAGAGCATCCGTCGAGAAAGAGAAGAGAAAGGTGAATGTCCGACGCGTGTCCCAAAAACCCGTCTCTTGTGCACTCTAATTAATATACGTCTCTTGTTTAATTAAGCAATTTTCTTTTTTTTTAAAAGCTAAAAACACTAAATATTGGTCATAAGAGACCGCGATGAGGCTGCTCTAACATGCAAATATGATGACTTTATGCTCACCCACTGTCCCTCTTGTCCCCCTTTTATAATACGAATTAACTGTTGAGTAATGTACAGAGGATATTCATGTTTAATTTGTTTTTTTTTTTCCTAAATATGTTAATTATCATTTCATGTTTAATTTGTGGTTCAGTTTCGTTTTCAAAACCATTTTGTACTCAACTGTATGCAGAATTCTTAAAGACGATAACAATAGCACTAGCTAGTGATACGAGCCGAACCTGATCAACGAGCTAATCAATAATTAATGGAATAAGTTGTCGTAGTTGTGATATCTTGATATATTAAGCGAACCGGTCCACAAAAGTTGTATATATAATTTGAATATTTTTCACTAGTGTCTAGTTCGTTTTGATCTTAAATCCGTTGAATTCTAGGGAGTTTAAACATGAGCAGAGTGACCGATCTTGCGGATCTTTAGACTCACTACAATACCCTGAAACGCAAACATATAAAATATATTTAACAAAGATTTGATTACTTGATTCCTAGTGAATTCAACCATTATAATCCATAAGAACGAAACCTTTCACTAAGTTTGTGGCATCTGCAGCCGTGTCCCAACGCACGTACGTCCATGATTCAGCCACGCAAGCTTCTATACTATTTATCCTTTTACGTTAATTCAACGTGTTTGAAGATTGGGTAGCGAGAAGATGATATAGAATGGGCTTCTGTGTTTGTATTGTGAATATAATTATGGGCCGTGGGGTCTAGTCTCCGTAGAGAGACAGCGACCACTTGGGACAAATGTTTGGCATAGACAATGTGTCAGACATACGACATAAAACACATACGAGCGTCGTCTAGCCATTAGGAATGTTGCGGTGCGTCGGGAATCTGCGGTCTGGCCCTGATTGAGACACCCACTACAAGAAAAAAGGCTTTTCTTAGCGGGCGAAAAACGCTATCTAACGATACGATAGCGGTTTATGAAGCGCTGTATCATCGCCCGTCATAGTAGGTCAAGCACATTAGATAGCGGTTTTTCGCGATGCTATCTTATTGTCATATATTATACCATTTTTTTGTATGCAATTAAACATTCTTTAATAGTGTTTGTTTTTGTTATTATTTATATTAAAATTATTTATTTTATATTTATTTTTAGTTAATTATTGAAAAATAAAAACATAATTAAAATTAATTCATAGATTTAAAATTTCTTTATTAATTAAATTTATTTTTAATTAAATTGGATTACAAAAATATAAAAAGAAATCTAATTAAATAATAAACCAAAAGCTAAACTAAGCTTTAACCTAATTACTAACTAAACGCCGCCGCACCACCACCTTCGTTGTAGTCTTCATCTTCCAATCCTCACCCGTCGCACCACCACCTTCGTTGTTGTGTTCTTCCATGCCCTTCGTTGTCGCATCAATCCATGCCCTTTGTTGTCTTCTTAATCTTCCAGTCCTCACCCGCCGCACCACCATCTCTGCTCGCGACCACCTTAACAAACAAAAAAGTCAGATTCAACATAGAGAGAGAGAGAGAGAGTACCGCGAGTGTCGGAGTCGTCGACCACCTCAGCCGCGCCTCGCGGCGGAATGAAATTTGTCAGTATCATGAGAAATATCGATGCTTAGCCTCTGCTTCTAGATCTAGTATTCTTGATAAGAGAGAAGAAGATGGAGAAAAGATAAATCGACAAAGGGAGAGAAGATGAGTCATGGAGCAGAGATCTCGCGAGGGTAGAGAAAAATGGAGCAGAGATTGGCAAAGAGAATGAGGGGGCTAGTAGTGAATAAATCCTAAGGAGGAAGAGATGAGGAGATGAAGTTGTCTAAGAGAATGTGTCGAAAGATATGAGATCTGTTTGCTCAAAAAATTCCAGAACTGAATAAAAGAATAATTTTGGTCCATTGGATGAGGATCCTGTCATCTGACGGTGAAAAGCTCAATCCTTGTGCTTATGAACTAACCAATAGGAATTTTTTCTTTTAGTTGTTTTACTTTATTTTCACTTTGGACAGTAAAGTTTATTTTAGTAGTATTTTGGTTCTATATCTTCTTTGTTGTACATCGAAAGATTTTTTTTGTTTCTAATCTTTCTTTAATTTTAATGTTTATTATAAGTTTGATTAAAATTTGATGTTTAATTCATTTAAAGTAGATATGTACATAGTTCTAAAAACTTGATTTTTTTTAGATTTAAATTTAGATCTTAACCCTAAACATATCCTAAACTCCAAAATTCAAGATTTGCAAAATACATACATATATATATATATATATATATATATACATTAAGACTAGCATGTAGTTAAAAATTGTAGTGTATTAAATTTTAGAAAAGTTTGATATGAATTTAGATTTAAAGTTTGGAGTTTAGAATAAAGTTTTGAGTATAGGGTTTGAGGGTTAAGGGTTTGGAGTATTGATTTTAGATTTGAGATTAACTTTTGAAAATAGTAATTTTTTAGTTTATATTTAAGATATGAAGTTAAATTTAAGATTTAATGTTAAAATTTTAGAATTTAAAGTTTTTGTTTAGAGTTTAGGATTGTGTTAAAAGTTTAGGGTTTAAATTTAGTGTTAAGGTTTTTGGAGGAAAATAAAATATAGTGAGTAGGAAAGTGAAACAAGGGTGAAAGGAAAAATAAATTATTTCACGCTTTAATTATGCATAGTGTTTCAAAACTGAAAGTGCTATGTATACTAGGTTTAGAAAAAACGTTTACGGACCTAAAATTGGACCAACCAAAGATAGCGTTTGCATTTTCACAAACGCTATCTAAAAGTAAGAGGTATGTCAACCATAGCAAAATCGAAAAAAACACTATACTGGTCTGCTATTAAAACCCAAATTTCTTGTAGTGACCGTAACAATTTCAGAAAGCCACATTTCCTAAGTTAAGGAGTTGAACTGGGCCGTAAAGTCTACATCTTAAATCCATTTATAAAAGTTGGACTCATTATGGATGAAGTAGCATGACGCAATTTAGATGAGACTTCTCCGATTTGGTAGATATGATTGATAACCTGGTTGATTGATCAGTTTTTATTTTTCGTTTATGGCACATGAACTTTGAAAGTTTTAGCATTATCCATAATCTGAGGATCGAAAATGTTCGAGCTAATTCCCTTACAAAAGAAGTTAGAAAATGTAATGTCATTTTTTCTCATGTAAATCAAACCGGTTTAGATAGAAATGGCTATTTAGTGACGTGACGAAAATTTAAAAATTGTTATTTGAGATAATTGCCCTATATTCTAATCTTATTTCAAGATATTATCAAATTTTATACTACCTAACTATGTGCTCATTTATCCTAATTAACCTAGAGTTTTTTTGATAAAGAAAAAAAACGAGATAATGTATTACATATTACATTATTTTAGGTTTTCAGCAAAAAATAATGTATTACATTACTAATTTAAATTTCTTGCAAACATAAAGTAATTTAATTTAAAAAACCATATAGCGTAAAATTTATGAAATGAAACAACTAAAGGGACCCAAACATAGCTAACGTTCTAGAACTTTTGCTGACTGAACTTGATCCAGCCGTGCGAACACATAAATATTCTGATGTTCTGCAGTTTGCTACTCAAAATTACACCGGTAAGTAATCAATCGAATCTTTTGTGTTAGGTTACAGTTAACTAACTCTAGACTTTTATGAAGAAAAAAATTCTAGAATATCTAGAAGAATTGATGGTGTCAATGACTTTGTGGATTAAGGTGATGACAGATAGATCATAAAAGGTGTCCCACGAAAAACCGGGTGAACGGTCGCTAAACTCGCCACTATTTCGCCGGACCCATTCATCGCCGATTTGGTTTGGAGCCACGGAGGTTGGGAGAGTGGGGGCACAACTCGCTATGACTTCTAGTGAACTTGCCTTTAAGACAACGCTATTAACTTTTAGATATTTCGATGCATGTGTTACGCAGAGATGTGGGAAACGTGTAAGGTTGAGATCAATGGACAAAATGTGTACAGATAAATGGTCCCCTTAAAGGTTGTAAGAGATATATGGAATAGAAACTTCTTAGTATTCTTCTATTTTTTCCTCTATAATAGTATATTTCTCTACTTTTTCTTCTATAAAGGAATATTTTTACAAAATTCTTTTTTTATTTTATAAATGTTGCAAATTAACACATTTATTATAACTTTAAATTTTTTTCATAAAATTGCAATATTATTTAAATTAAATATTTTATTACAAACGACATTAGAAAATATTAATAAAACAAAATAGACATTATCTAAACATTTCATTACTATATTTTTCCCATAAATGGTCAATTAATGCATTCCAAAGTGAGAAATGAGCTTCTTTATCTTTGATTTTTCTGAATCAACTTAAAAACTCTTGGAACCGATTATCTTCATCATCTCGTATTTGTACTTCTGGTGGTGGAGCTTCTCTTCCAATACACTAGAAGAAGGAAATAAACAATTCTTAGAGAACCTAAAGAAGTCAAGTGAACAAAGACAAATATGAGTTGGAGATTCAAAGACAAAATTTTGCTTTAAAACAGATGAAGGAAAATTTTTTTGTATTTTGTGACGTAAATTCCATAGAAGATCCAAATGTCCGTGAACATTTCCAAGTAAAGAAAGCACATATTTTACAAAAGCGCAGTCAATAGCAACAAAATAAGCAAACTCTTCATCCACCCACGTCATTTGGACAATATTTTAACAATTTTTGTGGATTCGAAAGTAATTTACCGGAGTATTAAGTTGTTTCAACATGTTGTATTGATTAATATTTGAGTATTAAGTTGTTTCAATATTTAAGTTTAATTTTAATATGTTATCAATATGTAAAATTATGCTAAATTTTTAATAATTAAATTTTAATTAATAGTTTTAATTATCAATATAAAATTTTAGATATCATTCATTAAATAAAAAGTCTGACTTTAAAATAAAATAATTAGTATGTAAACATAAAATAATTAGATATCTTTTTTTTATTTTATTTATAATTATAAAAATTAAAAATTAGTATGTAAACAAAAATCTGTGCATTTATATGTAAAAATTGTATTTCTTCATAAACATGTATTTTAGTTATAATCACAAAATTTAAAGGACTATTTTGTAAATAAAAAGGTACATCTCTATTATAGAGGAATGCTATTTTTTTCCTACGTATAGAGGAAAAAATAGCAATCTCTATTATAGGGGAAGAAATAAAGGTGGGTTGGAGTAGATTTTCCTCTATTATATCATATAGAGGCAAATATAAGGGTGGGTTGGAGATGCTCTTAGAGCATATTTAACGGGAAATTCTTAGGGTGGTATTCTTAGCGGAATATAAAAACTCGTCTCTTAATTTTTAACTAAAAAAGCTAAAAACCGGTTCTCATATCCCGCTAAGAACCCCACCGTAAGAATCTCACATTAAACATGCCTATATCTAATTTTACCTATACGACCTCTCACATGCATAGCCTCTAAGGGGGTAATGAATATTCCCTACTTTCTCAAAATTACTCTGTGTATCTCTCTATCAATTCATTTATAAATAATGTATATCATACATAACCCAGAAATGAAAAAATTGCCAAACATACAAAAGGAGGGTTATGGTTCTCAAGTAGATTAGGATCCCTGGTTTCCAACAGCATTTTGAATCAACTATTCGTTTTTGTTTCGTACTTGATTCGTGCATGTATGTATCAGTAAACTATTTGTAAAATACATCACTATACCAACAATATTCATGTTTTGAGCAAATTGAACTCCTTGACGTGATACTTTAAAATATTTGTGAATATTTTTCACATACATACTTATCATCTCTGATTGATAAAAGTATGTTTAATTATATGGTACAGAGCCACCATTCCAACCTTAAATAAATCCTTTAAAAAATCGGACAATCGGACTCTCTTTTCTAACCATCCATGAGTTTTTGGAATAAGATAGATGAAACTAAAGTACAGTGAAAGCTTTATAAATTAATAATGTTGGGATTACACCAAAACTATAATTTTTTATTATTTTATAGAAATATTAATTTATCGAAATACTAATTGAACCAAAAACTCAATTTGAGACTATAAATTTATATTATTTTATAGAGATTTTTAGTGTATATTAATTTATAAAGTATTAATTTAAAGAGGTTATACTGTACATAGTCATATAAAACAAATACTAAACAAAGAATGTCAAAAAAGAAGCAAATAGTTTATTATACACAAATTTCTTTTAACAGGGACGTACACTGAACATTATAAAAAAACTAATCAAAAGTTTCAAAAATATTATATGTTTAAAGGAAAAATGTACACAATTGGGAGTTATTGTTCAAATTAGAAATTAAAGCGATGTTCTAATTAAGATCGTATTAGTATAAGCCCTTTGTCAAAAAAAGATCGTATTAATATATTTAATTATATTCAACTCTTTCTATACTATTAAAGCAGAAGTCATGATTTTTTTCATGTGTGATATTTCAGAATGAACCATCATCTAGAATGTTTATAAAATTTTATATAATTTAATCATCATATCTTTTGATATCTTTATATTTTATTTAAAATATAAATAAATATTGTTCAAGAAAAATCTAAGAAAATCTTTTCAGAATCATTTTAAATTTTATTTCTGAAAATTAATTAATTTAAATTTAACTATCATAAAATACAATTAGAATTTCAAATTAATTTCTTATGAACGAAAATTAAAAATCATATAAAATATTTTTATTAAATTTTAATCATAATAAAAAATTTAATTAATTAATTTTCAGAAATACATTTTATAAAGATCTTAAAAGATTTTGTTAGAAAAAAATATTTATTTCTATTTCAAATAAAATAAAATAAAAAATCTTATCCAACTTTGTGTATTTCAAGCAATATTTCAAATAACATTTTTACTACAAAATTATTTTGCATGTACAATATATTATAGTTTATTTTTTTAAAAAATATTTTTGTTGTTTTTAACAATATCCCAAAATATTTCTTCTCTAATTTGTTGGTCCAATTTAATTTGACTTCCATATACGTTTCGAACTTAGAAATAAAATTTAAAATTATGTAAAATAGTATTGTTACATAATAATGTTCTCAAAATAAATTTTATAGCAATAACTAATAACAATATAAGCCACATAAATATAGGCATTATAGAATTATATAATACAATATAAATTACATTAGTTTAGTGAATTTTTTTATATAAACCAAAATGTTTTAGTATAAGAAGAAAAAAATGTGCGGGTTTGTTTAATATTAGTCGATGAGTGAACACACGATTCTTATAAACACAATCACCCAAGAACACTCAAAATAATATGGGTTTCACTCATCGACTAATATTAAACAATCGTGTGTATATGCCAGTTTGATAATCTATAAAAGTCTTCAAAACCAATCATATACATTTTAACACTAAATAATTATACTATTACGAACTGAGAAAATAATCAATTTATAACGTAAAATTTAGTATGTTTCAATTGTATATATAAAATATTTATGGCACACGGATATCCATATATATTAATTGAAGAACATTTGAAAAGATGTAACCTCAATTTTGTAATAATTAAAAAAGATCTCTAGCTTATGTGTCAATCAATTAGGTAGGCCTGGGCATTTTACTCGGACCCGAAAACCCGAACCGGAACCGACCCAAAAATACAGGTTCGGGTCCGGGTCCGGGTCCGGGTCCATGCTAAGTACCTATTGGGTCTTTTTTTTTTGGACCCGCGGGTCTTGGTTCGGGTCCGGGTCCTACCCGAGACCCGTTCGGGTACCCGAAGTACCCACAAATAATTGTATATACTAGATATATTTGGGTGATTGGGTATATTTTTGGTATTTTGGATTTTTTTTTTAAGTTTCGGGTTTGGATTTTCGGGTATAATTGTAGGTTTTTGGTGAAAATTTAGATTTTTAGAAAATATAATTTGGGTATTCAGGTAAAATTCGGGTATGTTTTGGGTTTTCGGATCTGATTTTGGATAAATTTTTGGGTATTTTTGCGGTTCTTCGGGTATTTTTAGAGTTTTCGAGTCCAGTTCGGGTACTTCGGGTATATTTCGGGTCTATTTCGGGTCCAAAATACCCGAACCGACCCGGATCCGAAATATATCCGAAAATTTTGGGTATTTTACGGGTATTGAAATTATAGACCTGAACCGACCCGGACCCGACAAGACCCGACCCAGACCCGACAAGACCCGACCCGGAACCGACCCGAAAAGTTATAGGTACCTATATGGGTCTAAATTGCTAGGACCTGAAGGACCCGGACCCGACAATACCCGATCCGAACCCGACCCGAAGACCCGGATGCCCAGGCCTA
>NC_027753.1:22835835-22838554 GCF_000695525.1 Brassica oleracea var. oleracea | reverse complement strand
ATATATATATATATATATATATACTTCATATCGTTTAAATTTAATTATATATCATATACGATAGATAAGATTAATTGTTTTGATTTATTTATTCTAAAATGGTTGTGAATAAACCAGAGCGGTCATTTGATTTATATGTGCAAGCCAATTTATTACATAATGGTAATTGATTTTTTAGTGCAAGCCAAATAATAATGATTAGGATAAGACATGCGCCTTGCATATTTCACATTTTGACCTAAAATATTTTTAAAAAAGGGATCAGTTTATTAGTAAACAAATTATGTAATTAACAAAAAAAAAATTTAAATTTTTTTAAGGGCCAAATATATTAATTCGATCAATATTATAATTTTTTTTTTCATAAGATATTTCTTATATAATTTTCATATAAATTTATCCAGCGCAAACCTTATCCTAGCCGTAAATTGTTATATTCATGTATACACAACATAGCTTTATACACGCGTTCGTTACAGAGTAAAGAGAGCTCTGGAAATGGTGTGATGCAACTCAAACACGATTCTTGTATATTTGCTAGGAAGTTTCATAAGTCACATTTATTTGTTAGACCTATGATATAAAAAGTAAACGATCTTAAGACTTAGGATTCGTTAAAGTTTATTTAAGATATTAATGTAATGTAGGAGAAACTGGATCAGCCGACTTGTCTATCTTCAGATTTATTACACTGTGAGTGCATATATGCGTATAACGTTAACGTATAATACACGGATTCATAAAAAAAATGATCTCTTTGCAGATGAAATAAAAACATTTTCAACTTTCTTTCATATTTTCTAAGAATCGAATTTCTGTTGAGTTTACACAACTATATATATATACTAGGGTCGGCCCGCCCTACGGACGGGATATATTTTACATGTTAGATCTTGATTATTATTTTTTAATGATTTGTGGTTTGTGTTTTGGTTTCATTTGCAAGAGATGTGTATGATAATGCTTTTTGTCTTTTAGAAAGTTTTAGGTGATAAAAGATTATATGTGATAAGATTATGCTCGTTAGAAATAGTTTTAAATGTTCTTTATATATTTTGTTCTACAATTTTATTTTTCTTAAAATGCTTGATTCTGTTTAATGTGTAAATTTTTTATATGATTATTTTATCTATTTATTTTGTAATTTTTACTATTAGTTTTTTTTTTGTTGTAAAAAGATTTAGTTTTAGTCTTGTTGCAGTTAACTAAAATTTTTAATGATTTGAATGAGAGTATCTTCAATTTTTATTATGGTGGTGTATATGGTTTTATCATTTTTTTCTTTTAAATCATATAAGTTCACTTTTTATTGATCTTTAATTCATATTATGATCTCCATTTTAATTGTTTGTGATTGTCGTGTGATGATGTATGAACTATATTATTGTAGATTTTTATTGGATGGGTTTTATGTTAGAATTTGTGGTGTTTAATAATGTTTATTGTTATTAAGAATGGTTGTGTTTATATACTAAGTGTTTGTGTATAAAATATTATATTAAGAGTTTGATTTTCATGATATTTATTATATAGTTTTCTAAATAAAGTAACTTCTCTTACACTGTGTATTTAAAAACAAATTGTCTATAATATGTATTATATTGTTATAAAGAAGGTCAGGTTTTAACTGATATGATTCACACTGTTTTTTTTATTGACTGAATGTCCTAATAAAAAGGATGCATGACGTATATGTACAACTCTGTGCAGCCCAATAATTCCTTTAAGGTGTGTTATTATCATAGCCTATGTATATGACACTTATTTTGTTAATAAGTATTATAACCTAATAGAATAACAGAAACCATGAGGGATGAATTTCAAAAATCTGTTAATGTTATATTCACCATAAACCCTATGATTACAGGAGCCATGATACGGCTATGATTGCAAAAAAGTGCGTTGTTGCAGCTCGGACAAATTCTATTTGATATATGCTAGGCGTCTTATTAGCTGAAGGATGGTTGCATTATTCAGTTGTATTTCCCTGATATTATAATCTTAAATGGCTGAAGTTGGTAGTTCATGTCCAAGCTCTAAAGGATGGGCTTGATTTGCAATAATCTCCATTTTCGTTTCTTATGTGAAAATAATACATTGGTCTTTCCTAATGATTTGAAATATAACACATGCTTTAAACACTATTTTATTATAAAACTCAATATTTGGAAATGGTATAATAAAGTAGTTTGTTATTGTTTGACTAACTGTAACCACTTTTGTGTGACAGCTATAATTAGAAAAGAAAAAAAGTGAGTTCTCGGAATAAACTCTTAGTTTCTGCAAATAAAATTCATTGGAAGAGAAAGTAAAAGCCTTTTCGCTTTCTTATCAACTTGGAACTGGAACCAAACCGCATAAGAGCTGGTTTGAGGGTCTGACTAAGAGCAATAGGGAGGAGTTGGTCTCCCAGCTGGTTCGTAGCAAATGTTTTCCACCAAAATACTTCAGAAACTCTTGAACTACAATAATTTTCCACACTATTTATCTCCAAAATAAGCCTACTCAAATCTACATCCGCAAAGTCTAGTATTTAAAGACATAAATTTTGGTAGTTAAGAAACAAATACCCGCCATAGTTAGTTTACTCGGTTGTAGCGAGTTCTTATCGATATGTGCCAATGCTAATATGCTCAAAATTCCAATCGAAGCTTTCATAGTATTTACCCACAAGATATGAGTCGTTTGAGTGGTAAAGATACTAATTAAATATGGTAGA
>NC_027753.1:22814471-22835780 GCF_000695525.1 Brassica oleracea var. oleracea | reverse complement strand
TTATAGTTTTTGAAGCATCAGATTAATTCATTAGAGCTTCGAGAAGCATCGTCTGCGAGGGAAAAATATGACCTTACATAGTTACATTTTATAATTAACTTAGATGTGTTTTCTTATGGGCTTCCGACTTGTAAACTAAATTCTATATCTGCAATAAATCATAAATGGAACACAAACATAAGCAAAAGAATTTGTTACCTAGCTGGTTTATTCAAAGATAGTCGCACATTTGGTTTGTTTTTGCGTAATCACTACTCTTGATAATGCAAAATATAATTGACCAGGTGTGAATACAAATAGATGGTAGCAGATTTCCTTCTTTTTATGCATATTTTTCAACGTCACCTAAAATGCTTTTGTTCCTATACAACTTTTAATCTATCTATTATTGATTTAGCCAGTCACTCATCATGTACTTTATATTTTTCGTAAACATTCATCAACATATCCATGTTATGTGTTTGTGTAATTCGTCTTCTCTACTACCTCTTTTTCAACAAATCAAAAGAGCACATAGAAACACATTTGTAACTAAAATAATGAAAAAACAAATAACATGTTTTGACAAAAGAAAGAAGCTATACTCTCGTATCTGTGAAACTTATGAAATCCAGTAAGATAGAATCTCATCTTCCATTTTACAGCTTTCATTTAAAATACCAAATGTTCCTAACGTTAGTGTATGAATTATTCCTACAAAAGAAACAAATATTTTAATCTGCGATCTTTTTATTGGAGGGACTAAAAGACTAACATCAATTCTAAAATTTGAATAAGCATATCTCACCATCACATGTACTGAGGTTACAAACAGGGCTACGAAGAGTAGTCTATCTGGAAATAAGAAAAGCCATCTTACATCTTTTCTTGAAGAGGAAAAGATCCAGAATTAAAGAAATTTTTTAACTTACTTGTTTTCCAAGTACCACTTTTTGCACTTCAAAGATGGACCACTGATATGCAGAAAAGGCATACCCATTAAAGTGACCATAGATGTAGCTTTTACTATGAGGTTCAAAGAATTTCTGTTACCTTGTATAGTTGAAGTGGCAAGTTAGCTACGAAATCTTGTGATCTTAAAATACAATGATAACAGAATAATTTGACCGCTTGCAGCACTAAAAGCTCTTCTAATTATCTACATACATAAAATCATGTAGGCCTTTAGATTTATTTTTTGGATCAACAGTTAATGGCAATATAAAAATCGTAAACAGAAGCACACGTTGTCCGATGAAATGTGAAGCTCAAGTTGAGCGTAAAACTTAAGCAGTTGTTTTTGTTGGCCTGAATTGCTGAAGGAAAAATGAAGATTATTAGCAAAGTTTGATCTGAAAATCGAGTAAGTCATCAAGAAAAGACATTGATGTACCTTACCAGGTAGTCCAGCTAAAGAGGTAATGTCAAGGAAAGCAAACACGATGGTAGCAATAATAGAAGGTAAAGAGGTGAAGCCACTCGAACACTGTTTTTGCTGTAAATCAAAAGTTGAATCTGATGGTTGTTGCCTTAATATCTGGTGTCGACGTCGCCAATACTTGTCGGTTTTCTCCTCTTCCGACGGAATGCAATGTCCATCCCAGCATTAGTTGTTACTAATGTACCATCGGTATTTTTCATTAAAAAAATACCAACAAAATCTTCTGTTGGAGATCGCTCAAAAAGATGATTGATTCACTCTCCCAGAAGTAAATTAACCTCATATTGAGACATGACGTCTAGCGTATTGCTTCTGGATCTGGGAAGTCATCAATTTTTCTGTGCTCAGTAAGCAGTAGCTGAATGGCGGAGAAGAAAGAGTGGGTTGAACCTTAGAAATCACATACGAAAAGACCCAATCGAGCATTAGCCATTTTTTCATTAAATAAGGAGATTGCTTTGGTTATAATAGATTCATAGGATGCTAACCTTTTTTATAGTCGAACCACCACTGCCTTTGAAGAGCTAAAGTAGCATTGAAGAGAGATCGTGTAGATTGATTTAAAGAGAGAATTTAATAGCAATGATTTCGTAACCGATTGATTACTTGATCAGTAGGAAGAAGATGAATAGTTTGCTGGAAACTCTAGATTCGCTACGGCTCCGGTTGATTGATGGATCAGAAGGAAGAATGATCAGTTTCCATGGAAACACAAAACCTTCTATGGCTGAGAAGGAGAATAATAGAAGACATAATTAAAGCTTGTGGTCGATGGGCCACAGATGAAGCGCACCACCAAGCCCGAAACAATATGAAAACACTTTAATGAAACGCAGTGCAGAGGACACATGTCGCGCACAGGAGAGCCCAATTTATGACGTGGCGTCTTTGTTGGCATAGGTGGGAGAGAAGCAAAGCCTATTATATATATAAAGATATATATTTGGTAATATATCTCTTTGAAGATACATTTTATTTTATTTTATTTTTTCGATCAAAATCTTATTTAATTTATTTTCTTCCAAGCCTAACGTGTAAATTGAACGGTGATCAATTTAACAAAAGTATTGATATAACAAATTCTCAATCTAGGAAATTTAACCACTAGTTCCTAAATAGTGTCATGTTTTCCGTATAGTTTATACATTTCTATGCTATTCATTTTCACGTTGAAATCAGATTTTCTTTCACCAATTGGCAATTACGACATTTAGTTTATAATATATTTCCTTAGTTTTTAATTAAGATATATCAAAAAATTCTACAAAGTTAGATGCTTTCAATTTTTAAGGTGTAATTATTACTCTTTTCTAAATTTACTCTTATACTATTTGTTAGTTAAATGTGAAAATTAAATTAGTATTTGATTTAAGATTAGAAGAGTTATTGGAAACATTTTTAAAAATATATATTTTAAACAAAAATATATATTTGGTTAGAAATTTGCAATGTATCTTGTGAGGCTTCTAACCAAACGGTAGTCTCCGTCACGCTCTCTATTTATAGAGGAAAAGTCAAATAAATGACATCCCACAAGTTTCCTTCTTTGTGAAAGCCCGAAAAAGGACAAAAGATAACGTTCATAGAATAGCACCCAAACATAAATGCAAATAAAGTTGCAAGGGTAAAACAGTCATTGTAAATTGATTATATATTTTAAGGTTCTTTGTTTTTCCACCTCCCAAGCTTCAACTGAAAACGACTCCAAAGCAACCTGCCTTATTACGCTATTATATTTTTATTAAACATTTTCCTTGATTTTATAAAAATATTACCGACTTTCCTATATAATAAATTTAGTAACGCATTTATATTTCTTTTTCTCCCATATAGAATCAATCCTTCCCTTTTGTTCTCTCTCCTTCTCCTTCTCCTTCTCCTTCTCCTCCTCTCATTCATATTCTCCATCGTCTGCTAATAAAGGAAAACAAGAATGGTGGATCTTGAAAGAAGAGTATGTTGCATGTGTGGTGATGTGGGTTTCATCGATAAGCTCTTTCATTGCAGCAAGTGCCTTAATCGCTTTCAACACTCGTATGTATTTACATATTTGTATATCTATATACTATATGCGCATATTAATTAACAACATATATGTGCAATATCACCACCATCATCATGCATAGTAGCAACGTATAATAGATTTAATTGTCAAATCACTAGTATATATATATATCGATTTAGGCAGATGCTCATCATACATCAAATCACTAGCATGGATATATGATATATATAGATGTATTGTATAGGATTTGTATATTGTCAAACCAGAAAGAACTACTTCAACAACTACCATACATGGCACATAAATTTATCATATCATAAACTCATAATCATGATACTCTTGATACAGGTACTGTAGTAGCTATTACAAAGAGCAAGCTGATCCAATTAAGATCTGCGATTGGTGTCAATGGGAAGCGAGGAGCCCAACCGGAGCAAAGCACGGTGTTAAAGGTAGATCGTCTAAGAGATCGTACCGGTCGGAATATTCTTCAGCTCACCAGATCAAACAACAAGAGATTAACCAGATTACTACAAGTAGTAGTATTCCTCCAGCAACAGACAAGGGTAAAACCGGCGCACCTTCTCCTAGATCAGCCACTCGCAGGTACAAGCTTCTCAAGGATGTCATGTGTTAGTAATGTTTTCGAAATAACCAAAATTTGAGAGAGTTATAGGGTAATTAGGATCTGAGATATAATAAGACACATATAAATGTATGTAAGATATAAATAGGGATGTCTTTGATGTTGCTATGAGTGTGAGAATGTAATATACCTGCGGAGTTATGTATGTCATGATGAATATGATGATGTTAGCGAGTGTTTTAAATAAATAGTATTTTTGGCTTTGAATGATTGGTTGATTCGTGATGAATTGTGTATGTGTGTTTTGTTATACCTCAATCGGCATTTGATGACACCATTCTGTCGCTATTAACAGTCCACATAGTTAGCAGTCATATTCACCTTATTTTGTGATATCGATAACGATTTGTTGTTTAGAAAAATGTTAATCAATAGTGCTATCTAAGACGACTATGGAGGGATTTATGTTAAACCTAATTTAAGCCAATGTATATATAGTCTATATGTAGACGGTAGACCTATCAGATTAAGTTTTAAAACATGGAAAACGTGTTCCGGAGATTGGTATATCGTAAATCATCTGTCGACTTGTAATACACCACAACAGGTTAACATTTTTTTGTTAAAGGGTTTTCATAAAACAAGGTTAACATGAAAAAATAAGTTCCTAGCTAAGGTTGATAGTTTTGGTTATTGTAAATCATCTGATATAATAAACAAATAGTTTGTTGATTAAGTTCTTATAAAGACATGCAAAAATACTTCAAGCATTTATATACTACATATTTTCCATGTGGCTCTAGTACACTAAATACTTCAAGCAGTATTACGAACATCGATCCACATATGTTGCTGAGATTTCTTGAGGAGAACTTAATGCTTTTCTAGTCATTTGTCATGTTTCTTCTTTTGGGCCAGATTATAATAAAATATGATACTTCCTCTGTTTCGAATTAGATGCCGTTTTAGAGCAACATTTTCGTTTCAAAATTAGTGTCGTTTTATGATTTCAATGCAAAATTTATTGACTTTTTATTTTAATCTATTCTTCTATTGGTTGAAATCTGGTTAGGTGTATTGGTAATGATGTTTTTATCTAGTAAATAGATAAATTTAAATGTTTTATTAATCTATCTGTCGAAGTCTAAAATGACAAATAAAATAAATCGGATGGAGTATGTCATAAAACTAAAACTAAAAGCTGCCACCTACCGTCTCTGCCACTCAAATTCGTTAGACGTCCTTTCTCAAGTTTCCTTTTTTCCCATTAGAATGATACCGCTCGAACAAGTGATAAACATGTGACTGTCGAATGGCATCAAAATTCTTTTTACCTTTTTAATAAAGCATACATCACCCTGAAATTTTTTTGGTTGTATCTATTATGTATTTTTCCAACTTCATGATATTATTATGAGTAAAGAAAAAGGTCGTCATTGCTTTACCAAAAAGAAAGAGGAACTAATTACGTCAGCACACTAAAACGTTGAAATACCCGATTAGGTTAAACAAGCATGGGTATTATAATAATACCGATGGTTTATGGGAAGATAAATATGATAAAAATGCGAGCGTTTCCATAAAGATTAGATGGCATGACGCATGAGAGTGTGCATGCTTATTCTAATAGTTGCGAGTTTCGTGATTACTGATTAGTTTATATATGTCTTATGTACTGACAGAAAAAACCTTACAACTGAATTTCTTAACTTATATTTCCTTTGGCATGTATAGTAGCTAGGTACGTATAATTCGGGATGCTCTTAACAAGTTTTTTTCTCTGGAGTGTGTAAAGTTTTATATACTTTATGGCAATAATTAACGACGTCACTAAACACCACGTAATGGCATTCTTGGCTAAGTAGTAATGTTTTAATGGTGAGAAGTAGGACTGTTTAATATGGCAAAATCGAACCGTACCGAACCGTACCGAACCGTACCGAACCGTACCGAACCGTACCGAACCGAACCGTACCGAACCGTACCGAACTGAAATAGATAATATGGTTTGGATTTGGTATATACCATATAAACCGAATGAATATGATTTTTAAAAAACCGTAGGATTTGGATATGGTTTGGTATATAACCGATAAAACCGAATAAAACCGATAAAAAAATAGAAACATGTAAATATGTATATATTTTATAACAACGTATGAAAATCATAAGTTAATTTTTTTGCTAATAACTATTACCATATTTTTTACAGTAATAAAATAGTCCTGATTTGTAAAACACTTGAACTATAATTAAATAACAATTCATCGCAAACATGCTTCTTATTTTCTTAGTTTTTTTTTTATCTTTTTACTTTAATTTAGCATTGACTAAATTGAAATAAAGATTATAAATTTGATGATAACAATTAGTGGAAATTCTTCACAATTTTTTTATTATCTATAGACGAATAGAGTTTCGTGTTTAATAGAAGAAACATGACTTTGATGAACGCTAAATATGAAAGAATATAACCTTATTTTTTTTGTGCTTCGTGCTTCTGTTTTATTTTTTATTTTTTATTTTTATTATCAAAATTTTGAGCTTTGATTTTAATTATAGATTTGATTATTTTATTAGATGATAGAAACATTTTTTATTTTTGTTCTTTTATTTAAACTTATAATATTTTTTATAAATGAATGTGTTGACAATAAGACTCTAAAATTCATATAATATGATCCCAAAATAAAGAATTATGTTTTTTGGTATAAAACCGAATAAACCGAAAACCGACGGTATATAAACCGAACCGAACCGAAGTAAATATGAATTTAGAATGGTAGTTATATTTTACTAACCGAAATACCGAAAAACCGAAAAAACCGAATCGAAACCGAATCGATATCCGGATTGAACACCCCTAGTGAGAAGTGAGTACGAGCTCGATTGATAGACAGGGAGGAAGCACCAAATATATTTGTTTAGCTTTTCAACAACCCATCCATGCATATAATAAGTACGTCACTTAAAATGATTATTAGTAATTAAGGTCCTCTCCCGTGAGTCAAGGGCCTTGACTCCCTCTTGACCTGATCTTGACCTTCCCATCAAAGAATCAAACTCAGAGAAAGGATCTAGTTTTCTTGACAAAAATTACTCTAAACTATAAATAGGTCAGGGCTATTATGGTAATATCCGATTGGTTAGACGACTTGGTAATCATGAGGCCCATATTATAGGATAAACTAAATTTAGCTTTGGATCGGCCCATCAGCCTTAGGAGACGGGACACGTCATCAGAGAAGACGACTAAGACCCTCTGTATAAACCAGAGGTTTCCTCCCAGTGAAATCGGAGCCGATTAACAAGGCCACGACGCACAAAACGATCCGCCATTTTTGATTTTTTTTGCCAAATAAGAGAGTATAGAGATAGTGTACAAAGAAGAAGGAGACGAAGAAGAGTCATGCATAACGCAAACGGATTCTTGACGAGAGTCGTTCGAGATAAGCAGCTATGGAGATTCGGTTACCGGAGGAGCTTCTGCTCGCTCAAGGTCACCCCGGATGATCTCGATAACCAGGTTTTCGAGCTCTGCCTCCGTTTCTGTTTCATCTCTTTGCGTGAATCTGGGAATGATATAGTCTCGGTGATTGGTTCGATTAGGTTCTCTTTGAAGGAAGCGGCTGTTCCCGTGCTGCGATTCTCAATCGGCCACCTGCTCTTAACGCGCTCACCACTCACATGGTACATTTGGCTGTGATGTTGTGGCCAGAGTAGTTCCTTTTGAGATTTGATTTTTTTTTTGTGTGTGTGTTGTTGTTCAATAAGGGAGTTAGGTTGCATAAGCTTTATAAGAATTGGGAAGAGGATCCTAATATCGGGTTCGTGATGATGAAGGTGATTTGTGATTCATGGCATTGTTGTTGATTCGTCTTCTTTTTGTGTTTGATATGTGACGAAAGCTCCTAACGCTTCTTCTTGAACTGTTGAAGGGGAGTGGAAGGGCGTTTTGTGCCGGTGGAGATATTGTGTCTATCTACCATTTAAGAAAGAGAGGTACATGAATAATTCTAATATTCATTCTCATGTTTTGATTTACGGGAAGAATCTAGGTAGGATCGAAAAATGAGGTTTTTTATTCATGAACATTAGATGTCATGTGAAAGGGTGTGTGATTAAATCTACTACCGATTAGTTGTACCTCTATGTGTCTTATATACTTTCTGTTTGCTTCACTTAGTTCTCCTGGAATCAATGTAGGTAGCCCGGATGCTATTAGGGAGTTCTTCTGGACTTTGTATAATTTTATCTACTTTCTAGGCACATATCTGAAGCCACATGTAAGTGATCTTTACTTTTTGATTATTTTCTCTGCAACCAGTATGAAACAACGATGTCCATGAACACCACGATAAGTAGAATGACACCATGCTTTCTCTGTGTGCAGGTGGCAATTCTTAATGGTGTTACCATGGGAGGCGGAGCTGGAGTTTCGATACCTGGGACATTTCGTGTAGCTACTGATAGAACTGTATGTGATGTTCCCTCCTATATCCTTTTTCTCCACTTCTGAGCATGCAGTAAACCAGCACTTGTAGTTTTATTCCCTTCTCACCATCTATTTTTCCGCCTCCTTGCGATTATTCGTTCAGCTGGATTCTAGTTTTATTCCCTTGGACAACTTCTTGTAGCATTTAGTAAAAAAGCCCTTGGATATTGCAGATTTTTGCTACACCTGAAACAGTCATTGGTTTTCATCCTGATGCTGGCGCTTCTTTTAATCTCTCCCACTTACCTGGTCGCTTAGGTATGCTTGTGATTTGTTTTGAACTGCTTAGGTTCACTTCTCTCTAGGTTTGTCATTTCACAGTATTATCAGTTCTTGGAGAGCAACTTACCATAGAAATTACTTATTCAATAGGAAGTTAAAGAACAAATCTTACTGATAACAATCAACCAAGTCTATTTTTTTCTTTATAATGTTCATGTTTCATAATATATTGTTATAGCTCCATAGGATGTGGATGATTTAATAGAGACTATGTGCAGGGGAGTATCTGGGTCTTACTGGGTTAAAGATCAGTGGCGCAGAAATGTTGGCATGTGGCCTCGCGACACATTATATTAGTAGTACGGTAATATCGATTACATTAATCAGCTTTTTTTATGTTTTCATAAACTTATCTTACGTACTAGGTAGTAATGGTTTCTTCTCCAACAACAGGAGGTTCCTATATTGGAACAACAGCTCAAGAAGCTCCTCACCGATGATCCTTCTGTTGTTGAAGCAACCTTAGAAAAATGTGCAGAAGCTGCCCATCCAGAAAAGACTGGTGTTATTCGCAGGTTTGTTTTCCTGAATTCTAGAGATAAAAAACTCATACCTTGTATTTTCATATCAGCTTCCAAAGTTTGCTTTGTTCCCTTTTTTTTGGTAGGATCGAGTTACTTGAAAAATGCTTCTGTCATGACACAGTGGAAGAAATTATTGACTCTTTGGTAAGTCTCTTTACAAATGATTCTGCGAGTGTGGTGACCATCTCGAGTCAAGAAAAGTAATGGTCTTTTGGGTATAACCAGGAAGTCGAGGCTGGTCGAACAAAGGACATATGGTGCACTACGACTCTACGTAGGCTTAAGGAAACCTCGCCGTTGTCCTTGAAGGTCGCATTGAGATCTGTAAGTTCACAATTAACTTTGCTTGTAAACATCGTCAAGTATCTCATTTTTCGTTTTCCTCGGCTTATATTGCTTCTTTAAACGAATCCAATAGGTTCGAGAAGGAAGATTTCAAACACTTGATCAATGCTTGATTCGCGAGTATAGAATGTCGCTACAAGGAACAATTGGGAACTTTTCCGGTAATTTTTGTGAGGTATGCGAGTTTTTGGCATATAATATACTTAAAGTTTGTTCAAAAAAAAAGAAAAAGGTACTTAAAGTAACGAGTGAACTGATGAGTTACGTTTCAATGGTGAAAAGGGAGTACGAGCTCGATTGATAGACAAGGACGACGCACCAAAGGTACTTGTTAATCCTAATATTTTCAGTACTGTATAATAAGCACGTCATTATAAAGAGATTGGTGTTGTGCAGTGGGATCCCCCAACCTTGGAGAAAGTTACAGAGGACATGGTTGATGATTATTTCTCTTCCTTGACTCCCTCTGAACCTGATCTTGACCTTCCTATCAAACTCAGAGAAAGCATTTAGATTACTTCAGGTGTGGATCACCAAAGCTTTTATTACATCCTTTTAATATACAGTCTGAAAAGTTTAGTGTATGTGACTAATAACAATTTATATGTCTCCGTTTTCACAGATTGCTGTCAACTTCTTCTCATGTTTCAAGACAATGAAAGAGGGGGAGGGGGGCTCATCTACTTTGATATTTAAAAAATAATACCAATTGTTGTATTAAGATTTCATACGTTTTGGCTAATTGAGTTATAAAATTATTAACACGATTAAGCATAGATTAAGCATTCTTTCATTTTTAAACGAATAGAGAGTGGTGTATGTAATTCAAAAATAAGAAACAAATAACTATATAATGAAGTTCTAAACACATTGCTTTGTGCTCTTTCTATTATAATAAAGTGCTAACATCAAACTTCTTTCAACTGCTTTTGTTTTTCCTCTTCTTCTTCTTAGGCTTGACAGCATCTTTGAGTGTCTTCTCTCCATCCTTGTGTTTTGTAACCTTAGGTGTATCTTTCATCTCTACATCTCCGGTTACTTCTTTCTGCGCATGCCCAGAGTCGTTTGTCTTTCCCTTGATCGCTGGATTAGAAGAAACAGAACGAGTTTCAGTTCCTTTGGAAGTGGCAGGAGAGGCAACAGCTTCCTGTTCCTTGCTGGTTTTCAATTCGACATGTTCCTGAGACATCTCTGCAGATTTATCCTCATCTGAAGACTTCTTATGTCCCTCCTTCACAACTACAATAGGTCCAGAAACTTCAGATTTAGCCAAAGTAGGATGTCGCTTCACCTTCTGTAAGTTCTTCTCACGGTTATATGCTTCAACCTGCACCAAGATAACAAAGAACAGCAAAATGTGAATGAACTGTTATCTTTTTATATCCAAAAGGAAAACGCTCTGCAACTTTTACCTCTTCTCTAATAATCTTTGTTGTTGCAGCAGCTCTTGAAGAAGCAAGACGTAAGCAATGAAGGATTACACTATGGTTCACACCTTCTTCTCCCGGTTTTTGGATTGCGCATATATCACCATTGGCATTGACTGTCACAGTCATTCTCCCACACATAACCTCTTCTTCAACATAAGTTGGGTCCATCACCTACATAACAACACAATACCCGTTTCTTATCTCATAAAAAAGGAAACAAAAACTCAATTTCTATTACCACGATGTTGCCTTTGTTGAAAAATCCAAACGTAAAGGCTATGGGGAGATGGTGTATTATCAGTGGTAGTGGCTCCCGTTCCTGCACAAAGAAATCAAACGATTGAAGTTGAGATTCGAACAACAACTTCTTACAAGTTTTCACTTGATATGACTAACCTCTAGTGAATGTATGATAACTTCTTGACTGTTTTCCCCTCCTACAGTGCAGTCTGGTCTCCTAAACGTCATAAGCGCTGCTAACGCAGCAATATTTGCAGCATCAACCAAGTTCCTATACAAGAGCAAGTGATAAAACACACAAATAAGAGAGCATCATCTTGAAACCAGAACCTTCAACGAACATGAAGGAGAGGAGAAGTGCTGTAGCCAATAAAAACCTACCCTCCATTGTCCAAAATGTGAAGATCAATGCGAACAGACCAGACCTTCTTTCCAGCTAGAACGCAGAGTGACTCTGTATCAACCGCACGGCTTTCTCTGCAACCAACACAGTGACCAGTTTACCATTGTTTCTGCTATCTTTAATGCAGATTATTCCAAATGTAGAGTTACCTTAGACCACGGTCTATAATACGGCCCAGCTCCACTGCATACTCGCCAGGACGGCCAGGCTCAAACGATGGATCAGCCATAGGAGAAAACTCCGTGAAGATAGAGAGAGATCCTTCATTAGGTCTGTCTTTGTAAGGTTGTACCAACTGAGCAGTCACAAAACCCATCACATGAGTATGACCAAGTTGAACTTCTGAGCTACCATACTCTCTGTTAATTAATTCACACAAGATGAAAAAGTGCTCTTTAGTTACAACTAGTACAAAATCTCCAACAAGGCCTCAAAGGAAGAAGCAGTAAGAGACTAAAGAGACTGTTCTGTACATAGCAAACCACAAACCCACAAAAAAGATTGAAGCTTTTCTGAGCTAGAAGCAGCAGAAACTTATAGAAGCCTCCAAGATGCAGAAACAGTATCCATAAGCAGAAGACAAGAGAAAGTAGATGAAGTGGGCACTTACTTTCCAAACTTAATAGTAAGCTTGCGGTAATCATAAAGACCACGACCATCGACTCTGAGCTCAGACTGCAACGCAGTTTCCACGAACTTACTTTCGTTCACAGTCAACCTCCACATATTAGCCAATCTCCCTTCCATTACTTGCTATGAGCCTATGACTACTAAGACGATTTCAAAAAAAAGAAGTAAAAATCAAAACTTTGGGCAGCCCATTTGCAAATACAGTATACTGATACAATTAGAAAGATAAGAACACTAATGAGGATTCATCTTTCAACTAATCGATACATGTGATGAAAAAAACAGACAAGGGTTTTAGAGTTTATGCCTTTGAAAGCCAGAGAGACTCTTGTAATGGCTCGATCCTTCCGAGGAAAGAGAGAAGACACGAAGAAGAATGGGATTTTTCTCTCTTTATAGCTCTCTCCCTCTCGCCTTCTAAGTTCTACAACAAGACGGCGGTGCTCGGCGGCGACTGGGAAGAGGTTTTGTTGAGAAACGACGCCTGAGAATATGGGCTCTTAGATTTGCAGGCCCGGCCCAATATAGCTTTTTCCAGGATTTATGTTAGCCCATTTGTTCTTTTTCCAACTAGCAAAAATAGTTTTTTTTATAATGATAACTAGATTTTGATCCGCGCTTTAAAAGCGCGGGAATATATTTGTTGACAAATTTATTGATATAACTGTTTGTTAACTAATTTATTTTACTATAAACATTTTCGGTTTTCGTTCGACTCTAATTTACTTTTATTTGTTTTCGGTTTCAGTTTGGTTGTGGTTTTTGGTTTAGAAATATACGAACAGTTTTGGTTATATATGAAGTTGATTTTTGGTTAAAGTGATTGAATATTTGATATTTTGTGTGGTATGGATATATAAAAATTTCGATTTTTTTGGTTTTGGTTACATTTCTGTTTTAAATCATTTCAAATAATTGAGGTAAAATAAAAAAAAATCCTCATATTGTGAATCACCAATATAATAAAATGAGAGAAATATTTAGAAAATTATTTTATTTACATATCAATTTATTTAAGGTATAAATAATATAGCAAGTAATAACAAATAATTTTAATAAAATAAAGTTACTATATTCAGAAAAAAATGTTATAGTTTTTATTAAAAATATAATATGTAATGTTTATATTATGAAAAAATTATAATGTTGATATTTTATATTTTCAAACATTTTAATTTTCTCAAAAAGAATTAAAATGAGACGCATCATTACTTGATTTTAAAATCACATGCAAAAATGATAAAGTTGGATCGCAAAAACTAATTCACCCAGAAAGCAAAGCAAACATATATCTTATTTACCTTAATAGGTCCAAACCCACTGCCCTTACAAATCTAGTTAATTGTTTTGACCGACAAAATCAGGTTTATTATTGGAAAAGCCACTGAAAAAGTTAATTGAAAATTTTGTAATTAATTGAAAAAGTCAGGGGCATAATCCTAAGAAGAATTCTGCTTTAATAGTATAGATTGCAACAAAAAAATATATAGTTGCAGAAATACTGTAGTTCTTATTTTTGGTGATGCTTTGTGATAGCCATGGGCATTCGGATATTCGGTTCGGTTTCGGATAGAAACCATTCGGTTCCGGGTATATCGGATAAATCATTCTTGTACCCAATAGGTACTTATGAAATTTTGGTTATGTTTCGATTTTGTTTTGGTTCGGTTCTAATTCGGTTTCAGATACCGTTTAATATATGAACATATATATATATACAAAATATGTTAGTTAACATGTTAATCTAAGTAGTCTAGTGGTTACACAGTTGCATATTCGTCAATCCAACTATGGTTCGAGTTACTAAAATGTTATTTTTCATAAGTATTTAATGTATTTTAATTTAGAAATACGATATATATGTATAATATTAGATAGTACATAAAAGATAATGTGGTCTGGTGGTAACAATGTTTTCATTCTTCCCGTTCAACCTGGTTTCTAGTAAGGTTTAAGACATTTTACCTTATATTAAAAGGTGATTTTTTTTTTCCAGATATTCGGGTACCCGTTCGGTTCTTGGTTCGGTTCCGGTTCGAGTTCGGTTATTCGGATATAGAAATATATGAACCATTGGGGTATTTGAGGGTTTCGGTCCGTTTTCGGTTTCAGATAGTCGGTTCCGGTTCGGTTTTTCGGTTCCGTTTTTTTTTCAGGGCTACTTTGTGAGTGGATAGGACCTGATCTTTTTAAGAAATACATTAACTTCTGTGAAGACAATCTAACATAAAACCAACAACTTTTGCATCGAATATTCAAGTTATAGAAAGTGATGACTAGAACATTAAGGTGCTTATTCTAACTCGTTTTGTTCCTCTTTCTTATAGTTTTGGGGTCTTACACACTAGTACGTTTAGCTTCTAATTTCTATTTTAAAACTTAATCAGAGGTATCCTATTTCTGTAGTTATTATATCATGACTATATATGTTTTCGGAGAAAGAATAGTATGGAAGATCTATTTACTAGAAGAAGAAAAAAAAGATAAAGAGTGAAAGTTTTTACGCTATTGTGTAATTCCATTATCTCTCTATATATTATTTGTCTATTGTTTTAAAATCCATCGGTTGGTTTGGTTAGTATCATGTCTCCCTCTTTTGAACTATTGTTTTCGGGGATTTATTCATTTTTCGCTGGCTTATGTGTTTCAACTTGTATATTTTCAGTGAATAAAATGAATTTTCGAGTTAAAAAAAAAAATTTTACGCTTTGATCTCTATGTGTAGGATCATGTGATATTCAGAAACCCTCCGACAAGAACTGGGAAAATTCAAAGAAACGACATTAAAGGGGCCATGAATTGACTGTATCATTGTGTCATCTTAATTATTACCATTGATTACTATAAAGAGATAAAGGTAACTGTCGTCTTAATTTGTTTACTTTTACTTGTCATTACAAAGGAGACTGATGTTGGCATAGATCTAGCAATCGTCAGAACTCGGAACCAAAGTTAAAGCCAAAATCTGATATTAGCTTGTCTACATTTGCTTCACACAAACCACATGGACGAGTAGCTATAGCCTATAGGAGACAACTTATAATATCAAAAAATGTTTGGAATTATATTATAATCGAACTAATTTTAAAAATTTAACTATTAGAAAATGGAATTAATTTTTTTAAAACAATTATTTTCATTTGGTTTTTATTTATGGATTTCAGTACTTTCGTAGGCAACTTCATTTTTTCCCTACATGCCCTCGTTTTTCCTGTTTCATTTTTTTTGATTGATATGTAAGGGAAAAAGTTTAATTAAGTGAGAACAATATGAATCTTTCAACATTTTCTTCGTCTGTTCTTTGCTTCATTTTTTATTCTTTCCGCTTAGGGCTGTTCAATATGGCAAAACCGAACCGTACCGAACCGTACCGAACCGAACCAAACCGAAATAGATAATATGGTTTGGATTTGGTATATACCATACAAACCGAATGGATATGATTTTTAAAAAACCGTAGGATTTGGATATGGTTCGGTATATAACCGATAAAACCGAATAAACCGAATAAAACCGATCAGAAAATAGAAACATGTAAATATGTATATATTTTATAACAACGTATGAAAATCATAAGTTAATTTTTTTGCTAATAACTATTACCATATTTTTTACAGTAGTAAAATAGTCATGATTTGTAAAACACTTGAACTATAATTAAATAACAATTCATCGCAAACATGCTTCTTATTTTCTTAGTCTTCTTTTGATCTTTTTGCTTTAATTTAGCATTGACTAAATTGAAATAAAGATTATAAATTTGCTGATAATAATTAGTGGAAATTTTTCACAATTTTTTTTATCTATAAACGAATAGAGTTTCGTGTTTAATAGAAGAAACATGACTTTGATGAACGCTAAATATGAAAGAATATAATAACTTGTTGTTTGTGCTTCGTGCTTCTATTTTATTTTTTGTTTTTTTTTTTATTTTTATTATCAAAATTTTGATCTTTGATTTTAATTATAGATTTGATTATTTTATTAGATGATAGAAACATTTTTTATTTTTGTTCTTTTATTTAAACTTATAATATTTTTTAATAAATGAATGTGTTGACAACAAGACTCTAAAATTCATATAATATGATCCCAAAATAAAGAATTATGTTTTTTGGTATAAAAACGAATAAACCAAACACCGACGGTATATAAACCGAACCGAACCGAAGTAAATATGGATTTAGAATGGTAGTTATATTTTACTAACCGAAATACCGAAAAACCGAAAAAACCAAACCGAAACCGAACCGATATCCGGAATGAACACCCCTATTTCCGCTTGCATGTTTTTTTCTTTCAGCACACTTTATTCCAAAGAAAGCGGCATAGCGCATATGCTTTAATAAAAACTAGATCTTGACTGCACAGATGCATGTTTTACAGTATATACAAATTTTAGAAACAAAAAATTTAAAGATTCCATCTTAACTACTTTTGTTTATTGTTTAAACTATGTATTTCATCATTGTGTCATGTAACTGGGACGTCCTTAAAATGTTGTGAGCCATAAACATTGTAGTAAGAATTTTAAGGTGAGCTGTAAAATCGATAGCATTTCAAATTATTTGATCAGTTGAATAATAAATATAACAATGACCGGTTTGATAGTCCATAAAAAATTAAGGTTTGTATGTTGGGTAATTATGTTTCTAGTATTGTATATCTGTTTTTTTTTTTGAAACATCTATATGGGGTTTATACATAACTCTAGGGAATTTATATGGTTTTGGGTTTGTATGAAATGGTATTCTTTTGATCAGTTATGGTTTTGGGTGTGTATGACTTGGTTTGATCTCTAGTCTCACGTTTACATTTTATACGTATGTCATATTTCTTGTTTGATTAGCATTGGACCAACACAAAACATGTCTAAATATAGTACAAAATTACAGGCTCATTTGTGTATGTTTGTTTTTTTATAGACTCATTCGTATAGTATATGTAGATTTAGGAAATTAATTATAAAATAGTAAATTAATACATTGCTATCAATGTTTCCAAACAACCTTTTATTTTTTTTTTACTACTATCCATGTTTCCAAACATATCTAAATGGTACTTCTACTTTAATAAGATAAACTAGACTTTGACTCGCGCGTCCGCACGGATGTATTTTTTCAAAAGTATGTTTTTATTTGTTTTTCATGTCAATAATATTAGGGTTGGGTAAAAAACCCGAATCTGAAGAACCGAACCGATCCCAATCCAAAAAATTAATATCAAACCCAAACCGAAATTGATTAAATATCCGAATTATTCAAAATTTTGGTTTTTGGAGAATCGAAACCGAACCCGATCCGAACCGAAATATTTCGGATACTCGAATGTATCCGAAATAAATTTATATACTTATATATTAATTACTTTTAGATTTAATGTTTATATATATGATACTTTTAAGCTGGTTTAAATACTTGAAAATATATACAAATAGTCAAAAGTAAATATCTAAAATAGTAAAAGTATACTTAAAACACCAAAAATATTTAAAATAATTATTGATTCTCTATCCAATATTTGAACTGTTCTAATTGATATGTTAAGTTTAGGTATTCTGACATATGTTATTCAGATTTATATTTAATATATTATTTTGTTTATAGTTTTTGAGAAATTTAAAGTATATAATGAATTTTAAAATTTTAAAAGTAATTTAAATGGGTTATTCAAACTCGAACTGAACCCGCAGAAATCCGAAGCGAACCCGAACTGAAATTTAGAAATATTCGAATGAGGCTGAAATTTTTGACCCCGTAAACCTGAAACCCAAACAGACCTGAACCGAACCCGATTACGTACCAGATAGATAGTTTATCATAATATAATGAACTTCTAATTTTTCTTAAAAATATAAGCCCATTACATTTTTTTTAATATACTGATATCTATGTTTCCAAACAAACCTCATTTTTAAAACTGCAATCTATGTTTCCAAACAAACCTTTTTTTTAAACTGCAGTCCATGTTTCCAAACAAACTTTTTTTTTTAAACTGCAATCCATGTTTCCAAACAAATTTTTTTTAAAAAATTGATATCTATGTTTCCAAACAAATCTAATTGTACTTGAGTTTTAATAAGATAGATAGATAGATGTTGTAAAAAAAAGAGTGGGCCTTGTGGTCCAGTGGTAGTGGACGGGCCTTGGATGCAAACACATTTCGGGTTCGATTTTCCTACTGCGGAAATTAAGTCACATTGTTCTACTCACCACGGCTGCGGATACGTCCGTATGAAAACCCGGGAGAGGGCATATCGTGGGTTGCACCTCCCATCCGAGGTTAGATCTGTGTCTTTAATAGATTCGAGTTTAACTCTTTTTCTTTTTCAAAATAAACGTTGTAAAAATAATACTTGGACTAGTTTCTGTGGGTAACGCCAGATACCAAAAGAAGACTTCATCTCCTCGTAGTTTGTAAAATTTATATTTTGTACAAGTTATAATGTATTATGTATAGTATCGTTCAAACTCCAAAGTTAAGTGATTCGTGTGGAACAGGAAGCAGATATAGCTTTTGTAATTTATTCACAGTCACCCGAATCTTTCACCAAAAAAATGATAGAAATACAAAAAAGGTTAGGTTAGTGTGTGCTTAAGTATTATTACTCACGGCTGAGGAATCCATTATCGAAAAATCCACATGGTTGGAGACGGATGTATATTAAGTTATTAACAACTTTAATAGGAACGTACAGTTTAAAGATTCATTGCTATCAAATAGATACTTATGTCACCGCTAAAATCAACGAAGAAGAAAAACAGAGAGACATATATCTCCCGACTTTCTTTTTAGTTTTAATGGAGTGTCGTGCATACATTCAGTTCAATCCTTAACATCATGAGATAATGGAATAATCATACATCAGTTAGACGAAAAATTTAGTATGCATGTAGAAATAATGTGATAGTGAGCTCACTACCACATCCACTATCTTTATATGTTTCTTAATCAGAGTGGCCTCAACAACACGCATCACGTCTACCAAAAGAATATGTGCCTATAAGTTTGGTTTATATTATTTAAGAATTACATGTTTTTTTTTTAAATACTAACTTTTTTAACAACAAAAAAAACTTTTCCGAAGTCATATTCGGTTATTAATATATCTACTAAATTTTCAATCGTATTTGATTAATACTCCCTCTATTCATATTGTAGGTAGTTTTAGCTAAAATCACTATTATTAAGAAATATGTTACTTTAAAAAATAATATCTAATTAATAAATTCAATCAATTATAAAAAAGTTTATAGTACTCTCTCTGTTCTGAAATGTAAGATGTTTTGGGTAGTACACACTTATTAAGAAAATTACTTTTTACCTAAAAATTATCATTAAAATTATAAACTAAAAACTACTCAACCAATTACAAAATAGAACTATTAAATTTGATTGGCTACACAGTTTTTGATAAACTTAAAGTTACCTAGAAAGATGAGAACATCTTATATATAAGAACATAAAAATTATTCTAAACATCTTACATTTCAGAACATGTGGAGTATTTAATTGGTCATACAATATCCAATAAGTGAAAAAGATGCATTGAAATGTGAAAACTAATTATATTACGAAACAATTTATTTTTGCTAAAACTACCTATAATATGAAACAGTATGCATAATCCTCTGATTTCTAAAGGTTTTCTTTCGTCTCTTTTGCTTTCTTAGATTTTAGAGCATCATGGGGCTTCTTAATTTTTTTTTAGTGATGCTCTAAAATCTAAGTCATTTAAGCCATTTGGGGCTTCTTAAATTTTTTTTTTTTTTTTACTTTTTCGAATTTAGAAAAAAAATTAAAAACAAACCAATCGCGGACCGCCACGTGTTAGTGGGCCCCGCGAACAGTGTAAGAAACTCTTAAAGACCGACTACTATTCGGTAGTTTTGGTAACCAGTTTCTTTTAATGGGTCCTACGCGGGATCCACACGCTAAGAACCCCTCTAGTATCTTTGGATAAAGATGCTCTTATATATATCGTGTTAAGCCTAAGGGCTTTGTTAAATATCTGAAACGAGATATACAGTCTGGTGATTTTTATAGATAACGATTTGATAATGCAAATGGACAATTGTTAGAGTTTTACGATTTTATAACAAAATATAAATTGTCATCATTATTACTATTCTTACTGGATCCAATGAATGTGTTTGGGAATCCATAACAGTCGTGTTATGCCTCTAACCGTGGAGAAAGTAAGATGTTGGGCAAAAGCATTCCCATTGATGTAGCATATATCCTTTCACCTTTATAAACGTTTGAAAAAAGAATCATGTTGAGTTTTAGGAGAACCGGACCGATTGAGTGCAATATATTACATCTTACCAATTAATTCTAAATTTGAAAATGTTAATAATCTTAACATAGATGCTTATCTGTTGACAAAAGAAGATATGATTATCTTATCTGATACACGTGTCTTAGTTAGCCTATTGCCAGAGACCGATTATGCTATTTTCAATAGAGTACTACTAAACTAATATAAAGTAGGCGCGCGAATTTGAATTTTCGGTTTTTGGTTATTTATTTAACTAAATATATAATGTATTTGTAATATTTGATTTATTATATTCACCAAGTAAATAATTTTTTGGCATCTTAAACCATCTATTTACGATGAATATTCGATATCATATAAAAAATTGAACAAATATACGTAATTAGAGAATTGTAGACGATATATAAAAACAATGGTTATTAATGTAAAATATGAAGAAATATTATATTATGACTTAGTATGGCATACAAGATTATAAATTAATTATACATGTTTAAAGAAAATAAAATGATTTTTAAACTTCTATGAAAATTTTAACATATAAAAAGGGCGATGAATTAGTCATCAAATTGTAAATAATTTCATAATTTTATTAATAATAAATTATTTATAGTCTTTGTTTTTCGTCAAGATAATTATTAAATGTCCATAACATTAATATGTTAAAA
>NC_027753.1:22812328-22814267 GCF_000695525.1 Brassica oleracea var. oleracea | reverse complement strand
AAAATAAAATTCAAGTTCATTATTGGGCCGTACTCGTACGTAATAAGCTACGTTAAATATGATGTATTTTTAGGTTTATTTAATGACATTAAGTTTAAATTTGATTGAGGAAAACTCATTAATTTAACTGGAAAATACAAGCATTAAAATAGGTAGGTTTATTTAATGACATTAAGTTTAAATTTGATTGAGGAAAACTCATTAATTTAACTGGAAAATACAAGCATTAAAATAGGTAGGTTTATTTAATGACATTAAGTTTAAATTTGATTGAGGAAAACTCATTAATTTAACTGGAAAATACAAGCATTAAAATAGGTAGGTTTATTTAATGACATTAAGTTTAAATTTGATTGAGGAAAACTCATTAATTTAACTGGAAAATACAAGCATTAAAATAGGTAGGTTTATTTAATGACATTAAGTTTAAATTTGATTGAGGAAAACTCATTAATTTAACTGGAAAATACAAGCATTAAAATAGGTAGGTTTATTTAATGACATTAAGTTTAAATTTGATTGAGGAAAACTCATTAATTTAACTGGAAAATACAAGCATTAAAATAGGTAGGTTTATTTAATGACATTAAGTTTAAATTTGATTAAGGAAAACTCATTAATTTAACTGGAAAAGACAAGCATTAAAATAGGTAGTTTAATTTAATTCTCAGTGGCATGGAAGTGTAAATAAGTTAGAAAACTTAGGGGTATTTTTTAATGGGTACTTCTCTTTTAATAATAGAGATGTCGATAAGAGCACGGTCATCGGTTAAGATACCCATTTAGGTTTCCTAAGGGCACGATTATCGTTCGTCCCAAAGCCCGTCCTTATTAATATTGGGTCGAGAAATAAATCAAAAAGACCGAATAACATTGTAAACGGACCTTAATTTAGGACGTTGGGCTTCGTCCTTGCGAGGGACGTGGCAGCATTCAATTGGGAGTCGAAATAGGGTTGGGGAAAGTCGTACTGTGTCTTTTTATTTTCACCCTTCTCCTGATTCTCTCTTCTCTGCGGCGATAGTTTTGGCGATAGCCTCTCCGGAGATTTCAAAGACGAATCGACATCCCCAATCGATCTGCTGCCTCATTGACGCTTCTCCGCCGATTCAAACCCAAACAAGGTATTTGTTCCTACTTCTTCATCGGATTTAGATGATTTTGTTGTCATGGACGATTTGTATCCTCCGTTTCTGGGATCCGTCATGGCGAAAGCTCCTCCGAAGATTTCAAGGACGAATCGACATCCCCAATCGATCTGCTGCCTCATCGACGCTTCTCCGCCGATTCAAACCTAAACGAGGTATGTGTTCCTCCTTCTTCATGGGACTGTCGTTTGTGATTGTAAATGAAATAGAATTACGGTTTTGTTAATTTTGTTTCGTCTTCCTTGCATGCATAGATGCTTGATGCTTGATTTCATTAAGAAAATTAGCTGGCCTTGTGACTGCAATTTGCTTGTTTGTGACTGCAATTTGCTTGTACAAACGCCTTGACGCTTGATTTGCTTGATTTGCTTGTTTGTGACTGTCGTTTGTGACTGCAATTTGCTTGGTGAAACGCCTTGATGCTTGATTTGCTTGTTTGTGACTGTCGTTTGTGACTGCAATTTGCTTGTACAAACGCCTTGATGCTTGATGCTTGATTTCATTAAGAAAATTAGCTGGCCTTGATGCTTGATTTCATTTAGTATCATTTGAATTCCTGTTATATATTGATTCTCCATGTTATCTGAAATTTATTGTGTTTTGTTTTCGGTTTAATATTCTACGTTAAATATTGAGTTTCATACATATATTGTAACTGATAATTTAGAGACTCTCGTTTATATTTAATTTGATTATTTAGAGTTAAGGTTAGAGTTAGTTCGATTGAAACCAAATACACTTTGAATTTAATGAGCTAGTTAAAGTACAGTTGATAGGTTTAGTGTTGTTGT
>NC_027753.1:22810460-22812072 GCF_000695525.1 Brassica oleracea var. oleracea | reverse complement strand
AGTAATGGTCAGGGGAAGTCTATGGCTGAGTATACGACCATTTGGGAGATGAAGAAGGAGGATTTGGCGATGAAGGAGAAACTCTCAAAGCTGGCTATTCTAGACACTCTTCTAGCCAAAAAAGAACCACTTAGTGAGGCTGAAGAAGTGGTCAAAAATAAGCTTCTCGCTGCTTATTTCTGAGAATTAGAGCCTAGCTACGTTTCTAATTTATAATTATGTCTTTAAATTATGTTCTAAGTAGTTTGTATTATCTTTAACTTGATGAATGTAGTTCCTGTTTCGTTATGTCTATCGTTATTAATGAATCACTTCTTATGTTAATCCCCTCTATGTCTTGATAAATGTACTTCCTTTCGTTATATGGCTTTTCTTGTCTTATTCGAAGGCTTTACTTATCTAATAACGGTTATTAGCGTGATGAATGTTGATGTTTGGTTAGATGTTAAGCTTGTCAATCTAATATTTACCTTCTCTTATTTTTTTTTTGCAGGTTAAGTTATCCATGGGACTTGATTACAGCTATACTCAGCCTTCTGATTCAGAGGAGTACGGTGGCAACACAGCTGACAGTGGGTACAGCGAAACAGAAGATCTAATTCGCCAGGACCAAGCTGAGATTGACACCCAGCGAGCGCCGGTTCAGTACCCTCCTGAACTCGAGGTCTACCAATGGTAAGGGTTGAAAAGCTAGTGTCTGAGTTAGGTAATAAGAAATCAACGTCTACCAATGGCTTTGGCTTTGAATATTTTTTAGGTGTAATCGTTATTGTGTTAGTTTTAATAGGTATGTGGCTCATGGTTTAGTTAATCATGGTCTCCTTTCTATTACATGACTTTGTAATGTGCTTTATTTGCTTCGAATGAATGAGTTATGTGTAATGACTTTGTAATGAACATGACCGTAATGTGTTAGTTTGTAATGTGATGTGATTACTTTGTAATGTGATGACTTTGTAATGTGATGACTTTGTAATGAACATGACCGTGTAATGTGTTAGTTTGTGATGTGATGACTTTGTAATGACCAAATAAGTGTACCGCAGAAATTCGTCAATTAGTGTATGGTGGTGGGGCTGATACAGTAGATGAGTATGTGCGACTTGGTGAAACAACAGCTCGAAAATGTTTGTACCAATTTACCGCCGGAATAATCCACTTGTTTGGCGATGAATACCTAAGACGTCCCACCCCGGAGAATCTGCAAAGACTACTCCACATTGGAGAACAACGTGGATTTCCAGGGATGGTTGGAAGCATCGACTGTATGCATTGGGAGTGGAAGAATTGCCCCACCGCTTGGAAAGGAATGTATTCACGAGGAACCGGAAAACCAACAATTGTGTTGGAGGCGGTAGCTTCATCGGACCTTTGGATTTGGCACGCATTTTTTGGAGCTCCAGGTACTATGAACGATCTTAATATTCTTGATCGATCACCTGTTTTTGATGAAATTATTAACGGAAACGCTCAGGAAGTCAATTTCTATGTTAACGGAAGGGAGTACCATTTGACTTACTATCTTGCCGATGGTATTTATCCGAAATGGACAACTTTTATTCAATCTATCCGACTCCCACAAGGTCCAAAAAATTGTTTATTTGAGATCGGA
>NC_027753.1:22808278-22808907 GCF_000695525.1 Brassica oleracea var. oleracea | reverse complement strand
ATATTATTCAACCAAAGACATTTGATGTTTGAGATATGTTAGCAAATGAGCGTTCATCTAGACATAGAGCTTGCTTAGAATTGTGTCTAGGCTTAAGGTTGATAGTTTGATTGATCATTTGTCATCCTTAGTTCGATACTTGATCACCCAAGGTCTAATCCCTATGCCCATGAGTTCTCTTTTCCCTTAGTCAAGAAAGTATCATTCTGTTATTGCTTTCTAGTATTAGTAGTAGTTTAAAACCCATCTAAATCATTGGTTACACTTAGATTAAGTGAGTACTTGCATTCTCGGTGCTTTGATATCCCTCAGAACTGGTTCGACAATCTTTTATACTACAACATTTGTCTTAGGAGCCTTGAAAACTCTTAATATCAAATTGGCGCCGTTGCCAAATTCTGAGTAGATTGAAACATTGAGATTTAGTCACTTGCTTGAGACTAAGTCATTTTAAATTTTGTCTTGTTACTGATTCTTCTTCTTCAGAGCTTTAGAGAGAGAGTGTGCTCACTACAAGAAAAACGCGTTTTTATAGCGGACGAATAACGTTATCTAACGATAGGATAGCGGTTTGTTAAGCGTTGTATCATCGCCCGTCATAATAGGTCTAACACTTTAGATAGCGGTTT
>NC_027753.1:22807173-22808178 GCF_000695525.1 Brassica oleracea var. oleracea | reverse complement strand
CTGAAGTTATTCCCTTTCTCTTTGGGGGATAAGGCGCGTCGGTGGGATAAGTATCTACCCAGCGACTCTATCACCACTTGGGATGACTGCAAGAAAGCATTCTTGGAGAAGTTCTTCTCTACTTCAAGAACTGCTAAGCTGAGAAATGAGATCTCCAGTTTCCAACAGAAGAACTTGGAAGGATTCAGTGAAGCCTGAGAGAGATTTAAGGGCTACCAAGCTCAATGCCCACACCATGGTTTCTCTAAGGAGAGCTTGCTGAGCACATTCTACCGTGGTGCTCTTCCTAAGTACAGGGCCAGACTGGATACAACTAGCAATGGGTTTTTCTTGGGGAGAACTGAGGAAGATGCAGAGGAGCTGGTTGACAACATGGTAAAGAGTGACGCACTCTACAGTGGAGACCACGACAGAGGCAGTAGAACAGATAACAAGCAGACGAGGAAGGAGTTAAAGGCTCTATAGGATAAGATAGACATACTCATTGCTGATAAATCCACCCAAGAGCAGCTGAACTTTGTTGGTAACTCAAACTAAGATGCACCACCTGGGATCAATGAGGTTGAGGGTTTGGAAGGTCAAGAAGAGATGTGTTTCATCAACAACAATGGCAGTTGGTACAAGAAAGAGCCCAACTTTCAGTACAACAACTACCAACAGAAATCTTATCCTAACAACCAACAGAGTGGTTATCAGCCTAGGAACAACCAGCAAGGCAACTATCAGCCTCAGCAAAACCCTCCTCCTGGTTTCTCCAACAAAGGGAACCAGTCTTCTCAACAACAAGTTAATCCTTCTACCTCTACTCCTCAGGAAAGCAGCACTGATGTTCTACTGAAACAGATCTTGGAGTCTCAGACTAGAAGTGAAAAGCAGGTTGGATATGAGTTGAAGAACCTTCACTCCAAGATTGATGGAAGTTACAATGAGCTCAACAACAAGTTCATGGCTTTGGAAAACCAGTTTGCTTCCATGACCACTCACCAGAATCGCCAGCAAGGGTCT
>NC_027753.1:22802771-22803931 GCF_000695525.1 Brassica oleracea var. oleracea | reverse complement strand
AGTATTAGTAGTAGTTTAAAACCCATCTAAATCATTGGTTGCACTTAGATTAAGTGAGTACTTGCATTCTCGGTGCTTTGATATCCCTCAGAACTGGTTCGACAATCTTTTATACTACAACATTTGTCTTAGGAGCCTTGAAAATTCTTAATATCAACGAGCGTAGGTGAGTATCGAGTAGTTGTACAGAATTTTTGGGTCGATAATATGTTAGGCATTCGCAGAGAAGTTCGAGATACAGAAAAGCATGATCGTTTGAAAGCTGATTTAATGGAAAATATATGGCAAAAGTTTGGTAATGAAGATGAATAATGTTTGTATGTTTGTATGAGCCAAAGTAGTGTATGAAACCAAACCCAGTAACTAACAAGCAGATTTCTTTGCGTAATCTATTCTTAATGTATTGAATAAAAAGTTTTAAGATATTTTTAAATATCATTATATTTTATTCATGAAATGTCAATATATTGAAAAGTTTTAAAAAATTTAAAAAATAATATTATTTTATTCTTATGAACCCTTTTTCAGGTTCACTAATGCAAGAACACAATAGATAGATGTTCATCACTATTCAAGGACCCACCAAAAATATATTAAAATAATCCTATGAACCCCAAGAGGGTGTTCAATAATGCAGATGCTCTAATACATGTGTCGTAAGGGGATGCTTTGGCTCTTGAAGTCAAAGTTCGTCTATATTCCTTTATATTCTCTAAATCCAGGGTGAAAGAGAATAGTAGAAACGACTTTATAAAGTTAGAGCATCATTATCCATGTATCTTACACAGGTTTCTTAGTGTAATTGGGATTTAAAAAAAAAAAGAAAAAATGTAATAATCATAGGAGACGTCTCTTAATTAAGCACTGGAAGAGACGTCTCTTCTCTTCCTGTCTTTGCCTTCCTCTCTTCACCTTTCTCTCTTCCTCTCTATCTCTTCCTCTCTGTCTCGTGCTTCCACAGTTTGTTCACCGTGAAGATGTCGTTGACGGAGCTAGACGACGGACTGGTACGTAGTATGGCCATCGGAGCAGTCTTCTCCGACTTCGTACGCAACTACTTTTTTCTATGATCTCCGATTAACTTTGCCAAAATCCAATTCTCAAGATTGATCTCATCGTTGAATTTGCAGGGAGGGAAGATACGTTCGGTGGGGTTCCAC
>NC_027753.1:22778322-22801443 GCF_000695525.1 Brassica oleracea var. oleracea | reverse complement strand
CAAAATTTTCAATCTTCCATTCTTCTTGGCTTCACAAAATTTTCAAAATTTCATATATGGCATCCTCTTCTCATAACATTTTTGAGGGATCGGACGATGAAAATTTTGATCAATATTTATTTTTTATGTTTTTATTTTAAAATCAATGTTTAAAATGTTATCGTGTACTATGTTTTAAGAAAAAAGTTTAAGTTTTATAAGAAAAATCAAAAAAAATTTTTTTAAAAAACCCTTAAATAAGAGACTTGCAATGGAGCACATAAATTTTTGGATCTTTTAATCCAATTTTTTAATTAATTTTTACAGTTAAAAAATATTTAAAAAAAAATAAGTGACCCATTTAAGATATCTAGGATAATGGTGCTAGAGCCTCGAGAGAGTGTCACTATCAGCAATCGTTGTCTTCTTATTTTCTGTGTATTTTACTCTAAAAATACGTTCTTGCCACAGCCACTGCCACTGCCACTTATTAGATTCACTTACATTACTTCAATTTTTGAAACACATACAATTATTCAAAAGGAGCTCATATTTCACAAAAAAAAGTAATTAACAACATAAACGTAATAATTAACAAAAAGATAGTAAAAATCAGTTTAAACCATAATGCATGCATGGAACTATACGTACGTACGTAAAGAACGGTAGGGTACTTTAGTCATCTAGCCAGGCGAACCCTACATCCTCTCCGTAAAGCTGCCAAGTAGTCGTGCTCTCGTAGTAGCCAAACGAGTCGTCGTGGTTTAAAAATCCTTCCATGAAAAGATCCGGCAAATCAAACACCGTCTCTTCGTTGCTTTCCTTGTCCGTACTCAAAGTATCTATCGTGTCTGAAGAAAACACAAAACTGCTGGAAGTAGAAGACTGAGCTGTAGACAACTGGGAATGACTTCGCTCATTGGCAAATTTCTCATCTATAACCGGTTCTTGCCACATGACTTCTGCGGCTTTGGCAGCTGCGGCTTGTATATCCTTTGGAGAGCAGCTAACCGGACGAGGAAGCAAACCGGACAGTTCCGGGAAGTTTAGATAACCGGAGTTGCCTTTAATAGCTAAAGCCGCAACGTCATGAGCTCGAGCTGCCATCTCAGCCGTTGGATAAGTCCCAAGCCAGATTCTCGATTTCTTCTTTGGTTCTCTAATCTCCGACACCCATTTCCCCCAGCTCCTCTTCCTTACTCCTCTATAAGTCGGATTCTTATTACCATTGCCACCGTTTCTCTTCCGCCGTTTTCCACCGGCTTCAGTGTCTTGCACTAAATATCTTTTAGAAGACCAAGATTCCGACGAATTGACGGCGGCGACGGTGGAGGTTGTTATTGCGGAAGCATTATTGTCTTCCTGATGGTGAGTAGCACTACTCTCTACGTTGATTTGTTTTTCCATTTTAGAGAGAGAGAGAGAAAATTAAAGGTATAAAGGTTACAAGTTGAAGTGGTCTGCTATTAAATATTCTTCCAAGTTGTTTTGTTTTTCTGTTTCGTCCTTTTCATGTTATAAAACACATGACATTAATATATAAAAGAACAAAATCTGTATTATTATTTTGTTATATAGTAGGTCCGGATTGTCAATCAACCGTCCTCCATTTTCAGCGAATAACTTACCCCCATGTGAAAATTACATAGAAATAATATGTATTTATTTAATAACAATTGAGTATAAAATCTAAATAACTATTGGATGGCATTCGTTTAAATGTCTCTCGTCTTATATATGGACCGACTATCCTGCATGCGCGTCACCTTCATAACTATGAACGTTGGCTTGGAGTTGCAACGTCGTAATTATGAATAAGTAGCACAATGTGTGGAGAGTGTCTACTTGTATTTTCTGCATTATTAGACTTATATAGTACATAAAGGTTTTATGTTGACCCACTTTGCTTTACAATAAAACGACATATGTCATAATTAACTTGGACGTTGGAACACACAATAGTTTTTGTGTAAAAAAAGAATGCACTACAGTTAATGGGGTAATTACCAAAATAAAAATTCGACCACGAGAATCATGTTAGTAAGCTATAACCCTTCCAGTCTTTTTTTTTTTTTTTGTAAAAGGGCATACCCCTTCCAGTCTTTCAATCATGCTCAATTTTTTATATGATTACTAGCTATAACCTATAATATATATTGCGGAATCTCTTGGATCTATTGCTCTATGATGTAATTTTTGACTGGCTGAGAACTACATATATACTAGGCCTGGGACGAATCGGGTATCCGGACAATTTTAAGGTATCCGGATCCGGATCCTTATCCGGCGGATCCATAATTTTACTATCATTATCCGGATCCGGGGTTCTCGGATATCCGGATGTCAGATATCCTTCTAAAAATTGTAATATCCGGATCCGGATTTGGATCCTTAAAATAAATAAAAAATAATATCAATATATATATAAAATATTAACAATAATTTAAAAATAAAAATATATATAATTTTTTTAATTATTTCTATGTATAATATTACAGAATTTACATAAAATTTATATATACTATTATAAAATGAAAGTATATTAAATAAAATTAATTTTTATATATAGATATAACTATTTTGAAATAATTATTAATAAAACTTACGGATCCGGATATCCGTACTAAAAAATTAAAATATCCGGATCTGGATCCGGCTTTGACGGATCCAACATTTTACTATCCGGATCCGGATTCGGCCCTTCCGGATATCCTGATTTTCGGATCGGATCCGGATCGAATCTCGGATCGAATCCGGATCTCGGATAAAAGTTCCAGGCCTAATACTACACTGAAATACGGTGACTGTACTGAATATCTGATGTGGTTCTATATTTATGTTTTTATTATTGCGTTCGGGTCTGGAAATTAAATATAAAGGTTGCATATATGCAAATATACATATATATATATATATATATATATATATATATATATATTTGAGCATAATGTTTATTTACATTTAACTAGTGTTTTATTCGATTGGGCGCCACTGTAACTAGCAAACACTTCAACTTGTCAATGATAAAATAAATTTCTCCCAGTAACATAAATGAGTGTCATTTTTTAAATTAATACTGCATAGTTAAAAGTTACTCCCTCCGTTTCTACATGATCCATGTTTAAGAAAAATATTTTGTTTCTAAAAGATTAATATTTTACATTTTCAATGTATGTTATAATGTCAAATTGTAAACTTCAAAAACATTAATTGTGTTTACTGAATTTTGTTTAGTTTAAAGTCATTGGAAATAACTAAACACGGAAAGTAATACATCTATTATCAAAAATTTACGTGTTTTCTTAATAACTGTGAAAAATCTAAAACATGGATCATTCCGAAACAGAGAGAGTAGTATTTAATTAGTTTTTATTGATAAATTTAAATAGATAGGTCGAAGGAATATTATTATTAAAACCTTTTTTTGTTGGTTACAAGATTATGCATGTACACACATTTTATATTGTCTTTTTGTTGTTTTTGAAGAATGAAGAACCTTGAGTTCTGTGAAGTGTTAACTATTTATTGATATACAATATTCATATACAATACGATGAAGAAATTATTCCCAAGAAAAGTAAGATTCTGATCGACAACAAAACGATTGTCATTACCAAGGAAAATCTGATTTTTTTTTTTTGAACGAACTACTTGCTTACGATAGAATAAGAGTTACAGTCTCCAAACGGAGGGGTTAAAACATGTGCTATATTTAAGTTTCAGCTGGCCAGTCAAGAAAGCCAGCCAAAAAGTTGTTATCTTCTCTTTTTTTTTCAAAGAGCATTATTATCTCAAAGATCCATTTAGAATCTCTTATTTTTTTTTACTACTTTTAAATAGTAAATGTGAGTTAAGAAACAACATTAAGAAACTCTGACATTTATATGCTCCAATGCAAAGTCTCTTAATTTAAGGTTCTTAAAAAAAAATTATTAAACATTTTTTTATTAAACTCAATTTCACTTCGAAACTCTTTCACTGCCATACACAACATCTTCGTAAAAACTCTAATTCATGTCTTCAATTCTTTAGATTCACTGCTAAACCTCAACAACTTCAATTAACACACACATGAAACATATCAAGCAACATTGCATCCTTGATCCTTCTCCTTAGGCGACTGAAAAGTACAAGTCTAAACAGGTGCTAAAGTCAAAAAACTAATCCACACACACTTTTATCAACACTGGATTACTGTAAAAAAAAATCTCTATCAAACATACTTACCCAGTATAGTAATCCCTTGGCATAGACATGTCCTTAAGAGGCCCGAACTGCTCAAACGACCTCCTGAGATCTTCTTGCCTGAAAAGAAAAGGAAGAGAAGTTAGAGAGAAAGTAAAATTTGCAAAAAAGCAAAAAAAAAAATGAATAAAGATTGGAGTCATAGTCAACTAATACAGAGAACTATGGTTTTCATGAACAATGAACCGCAAAAACGTAAGAGTACAAGATAGCTTTGATGACATACATTAACTTTCTTAAAGTATCCACAATACATAACATCATGACTAGATATGAGGTATCCAAACAGTCATAAGCGGGGAAGAGAATAGCCGAAGAAGGGAGTTGTAGAGAAATCAAGTATGTATATACCTGCAGTCATGGCTTAGATTGCGAACCAAAAGACTGGTCGGGAGGTCCACACTACGACCTCCATAACGGCCTCCTGTTGAGATTCTTCTCATTGCAGATTTGTTCTTCACTTTGTCTCTTTGTTTGTTTTGTTTCTCTCTTAAACTCTTACTCTTGTTCTCTGTTTCTCTCTGTTTTTGATTATGCAGGACTTAGTTTTTCCAAACTGATTTTTCATTCATACTTGCATGACTTCTTACAAACGATGACAGTCTTCATATTAGACTTCGTGCTGACACTTACCATACTTCCTTGGTCACTTAAACCTATTTCCATACTTCTAGTCTTAGACTAATCTTACACTCCAAAGCTTGACTATTCTAACAACTCTTACCAACTCTCTTAGTTTACTCTCTTACCAACTCTGAACTTAGATAGCTTACTAACCGACTGACTCTTAACTTGACTACTCACTTCTTAACTACTAGTTACATAACTAACTTCCTTGTTGACTTTGACCTTGACTTTTCTTCTTCTTCCTTCCTTCACGTTTCTTGATTCTTCTTGCTTGTTTCTTGTGTTTCACGTTTCTTCTTCTTCTCCTCACTGTCTTCACTCCTTTCGTATGCACGTTTTACTCAAGGAATCACTTCTCAACACCTCCTCTAGGGCTTGGGCTTGTTCGACCCCTCCTCCCATAACCCCTTGGTGGTGACGGAGTGTAGCTCCTTCCCCTCATTGCGGCAAACTCCAACTTCTCTGTCAGCCAATAGACACACAAACAAACCGTGTAAGAAAAAAACCACAAACGTCTGGATGTTTAGGACACAAGAGACCACAAACGCAAGAGCATCTGAGAGAACTTCAAAGAAGCATTCAAAATGGTTTCGAAACAGAAAAAAAATACTAACATAAAGTAGTCTTTCAACCTAAGAATTGGGACAAAAGAGACAGATCTGGTTTGTTATTATAATCTTCACCCGATCGTCTCAACAATCAATTCGACACAAAAGAGACAGATTTGGTTTGTTATTATAATCATCGTACCAAGCCACGAAAGGTCTCGACTTTACTATTTTCTATCTCCAGTAACAAAAGCAAAGAGCGAAATCAAAAGATGAAGGCGGCGCAGAAGCTGATCCACGCCGTGACGACATGGGTTCGCCGGCAACCACCAAAGGTCAAAGCTTTTCTCGGTGTTGTATCCGCCATGACTGCTCCCGTTTTCTTAAGAGTGATTGTTCACGACCATGACAACCTTTTCGTCGCCGCCGAAGCTGTCCACGCCCTCGGAATCTCCGTTCTCATTTACAAGCTCACCAAGGAGAAGACTTGCGCCGGTACTCAATCTCACTTGAATCGCAGCTTTCGTCGCACAGAGAACTTTCGAGAGAGAGAGAGAAGAGAGAAACGACTTAGAATGAAGACACCCTTCTGTGTCCTCTCAAACGCCTACACGTGTCCAGCAAGAGACGCCTCTTAGAGCAGCTCCATCAGGAATACCTGGGTTTCTGAACAAAAAAGCTAAAAAAATAAATGAAAAAAAATTAAAATTTAAAACCGGTTCTATAAACAGAGTTTAAAGAGACAGTAAGAACCCGTGTCAGTTTTGTATTGGTTGAATATGTAAAGGAAAAAATTTTCCGTGTATCTCTCTCTTCCTTCTCTTTCTTCCATTTGACAAAAAAAAAAATTTCTCCGTCGTGGTACTCGTCGAACATCGGAGTCCTGCTCGTCAACAAGTACCTGCTGAGCAACTACGGGTTCAAGTACCCGATCTTCCTCACCATGTGCCACATGACGGCATGCTCGCTGCTCAGCTACGTCTCCATCGCGTGGATGGAGATGGTCCCTATGCAGATGATCCGATCCCGCGTCCAGTTCCTCAAGATCGCCGCGCTGAGCCTCGTTTTCTGCGTGTCGGTGGTGTTCGGGAACATCTCGCTCCAGTTTCGTTTAACCAGGCGATTGGTGCGACGACGCCGTTTTTACGGCCGTGTTTGCCTATTTGATAACGTTGAAGAGGGAGGCTTATGTGACGCTCGTTCCTGTTGTTACCGGTGTTGTCATTGCCAGTGCGGTAATGATTATGTTTTTTTTATTACTTTCGAAATAAATTAAAAATGTGAACTTTTGATTTGGTTTATGAGTATTGAGCATATGTCTGAAATCGAGAGTGAAAGTGTTTGGTTTTGGGTGATGAAAGTCTTTAGCTTTAGGAGCTTGAATCTGATTGATTTGATTCATATTTGGATGTCGATAGATATGTTAGTTTACATTTCATCTTAGAATCCTTTGGGACTGATGAAAACCAAATCAATACGGTGGTTTCTTGTGAATTCGAATTCGGTGAACCTAATGACTGGTTCGAACTTAGACGTCAAGCAGAGATTATAGTGAAACTGGATCAAGAGAGGTTGTGGTCTTGTGCCATGGATTTCGATCAAACATGATTCGGTCTTTTCACTTACCCTTAAACCGAACTCTTTTCATCTTTTGCACATTAGAGTTTGATAAGATAGTGGGTGAATCTTGATTGCGATCAATACAGGCTAACTTCAAATATGTAAGCCAAAGACTCTTCAAAGCTGTTTGCTTTTTTTTTCTTCCAATTATCTAGTTAGACTTTAAGGGGTATGAGAATGAGAGTGTTTTGATTTTTGGGTTGTGGTGTTTCCATTGTTGCAGAGAGAGTGAAGGCAGTTTTTACTTTGGGAGACATGTTGCTCTGAAGGCTGTTTCTCCAATAATTTATAAATTTTGTAAAATTTAAATTTAATAATTCAATTTCTTAAAAAAAAAATTAAGAACTTCATAAGAGTTCTCCCAATGGACCTTCTCAAAACAAATTACAATATTAAGGGTTCTAAACTTCATAAAGTACACAATTAACAATTAAATTAATTTTAAAAAACCCATTAAAGGCTCTTACCAATGGAAGTGGTCTTAGAGCATCATTATCCCAAAGTTCTTATTAGGGTGTCTTAATTATTTTTTAATAGTTTTTAAGTAGTAAAGTGACTTAAGAGACATAGCTAAGAGATTTTAATATTTACCATCTCCAATGCAAGTCTCTTAATTAAGAGTTCTTAAAAAAAATTAAACATTTTATGAAAAACATGTCTACACAAAATGATCTTGGTTGGTTGAGAATGAGAGAGTATATGTGTGATCAAAAGTGACTGAAAACTACAAGACTTCCTCCATGACAGAAAACTACAAGCTTATTCCCAATGCTACAAGACAACAAAACAGAAAACTACAAGCCTTCCTCCACTCCGTGACACAAGAAAACTCCCAATGCTCCATTCTTTGACTATGTCTTGACCTGAAAGACGAAGATGAATCAGTAACCAGATGCAATAACATGAAACATAAGAACAAGAACATGAAACATAAGATCAGAACAACAAACAACAAACACATCAACAGAACTAGCATGAAACAGACAAGAAACAACTCGTCGAACCTTAAACAAAAACACTTAAACACCCGTGATTTCACTACTAATGAAAGATCCTTAAAAGAAACATTATAACATTGAAGTTTAGTACTAAAGCCATTGCCCCTAAAAGTAGTCTTTTGAAACTCTTTCCGACAAAATTCTTAAAAAGTTTTGAACTTTGCTGAAAAGCTAACTACTTTGATTGAAACCCACTTCAATTACCAAGTAGAAAGGATAAGCAAGCATCACAAGAGGCAGTGTAAATCTAAAGAACCGAGTGGGTTTGTCTAAACTCTTGTAGATTTTCTCAGACATCTGCAGTTACAGAAACATTATATAAATAAAAACTTCATCTAAGAAACACAACAACACTGAAACAAGACAACAAGAAAGCAACTTACAGGATGCCAAGATTAGTCGTTCTCAACATGTCAATGGTTCTGGTGGTGAGTTCTGTGGCTAATTCTCCTGCAGATCAATCAAAGGCCATATACTTAAACATGTAGAAGACAAAAATAATCAGCAAGTTGCTTCCCAGAGATAGGTTTGAAATCAAAACGAACCAGCCATGGTAAGGGACAAGAATAGAGGCCAAGAACGAAGAGAGCCCAGAACATGGTTCCTTGAGCAAACCAATAAAGAGGCCAAACAAGCCAATTGTTGAGGTAAGCAGCTCCAGCAGCCAACGCAAACACGATCGCACATCTCTCACGACGTAACAGAGGAAGGGCGCCTGGGTCGAATCTCTGCGTTTTGGGGTCTTCCTCCTCGATTGGAGGAGAGGAGTCGACTGTTAGAGCTCTGTTAAGCCCAAGTTCGCCATTATCAGAGCTCTGTTCCTCTCTCTCTCTCTCTCTTTCTCTCTCTCTCTCTCCCTCTCTCTCTCTCTCTCAGAAGAAAGAGAAAAGACCCTCTTTTTTTTCTTTCTCTTTTATTAATCCATCGATTCACATCCAATTTCATAGTTTTGTTCATCGACTGAACCACTTTTGATCGATGATTGATTTCGTAGAAAATGGAGGAACGTAGAAGAGAGGGAGATGGATCGGAGGAGATGACAAGTGGGTTACAAGAGGCGTCTCTTGTGTAGCCTAATTAAGAGGCGTCCCTTATGTTTATTGCTATTTCTTTTTTTTTTTAATTCATAATTAGACTAAGAGACCCTATAAGAGGCCCCGATAATGATGGTCTTAGAGGGATTTTTAGGCGTAGACCCCCCCCCCCAAGAGAAAGACCGGTAAGAAAAACTATGAGGTAAGGATCGTTTTTTGGGGGTTTTTGTGATTTTCGCGGGTCACACTGATATGTGGCGGTCCGCGATTGATCCTTTTTTTTATTTTATGAAAAGATAAAAAAAAAAAATCTGAAACCCCAAGTGGGGTTCTAGCGATGCACATGTTCTTATTGCCCCTAATTAAAACACGGTTCTTCTCTAATTATGTATTTTTTATATTTTTTAAACCAAAATTACCTTAAGATACATCTTAAGAAACTCCGATAATTGTGCTCTAAGAGAATGTTCAACGCAGGCACGGAACCATAGGTAGCTTTTTTTTTTGTTTTTTTTGTTTTTTTTCCGTCTGCTAAAAAAAATTAAAAGGGGAACTAATCGCGGGCCGCCACGTGTCAGTGGGGCCCACAATCTGTGGAAAAAACAAAGAAAGATCGATCCTTATTTTCTTACTTTTGTGATCGGTTTTAAAGGTTTTTGTGGGGCCTATGCATTTAGAAACCTACTTATTACCGGCGATAAACATGGCCTAAGAGCAAGATTACTGGTGAGACTTTTATTTGAGTCCTTAGATTTTTTTATTATTGGTAAGTTAATGACAATGTTAAGAGACTTTAAGCAAAGTGATAATTATTGGCAGGACATTTTGTAAAATTTTGAAACAAGGAAAAATGATTGAGGAAGACACGATGGCGATGACGACGACGACGACCGTAAGTTGGGTAGACGACAAGTCCACCGCCGGCGTCGGAGATGGATTTCGTATGAGGGGATGATTGGTGGAGAGTGTTGGAGTGGAAGCGATGAAGGGATCAGGCGGCACGACGACCGGTACGGATTAGGCGGTGGGGCTCTGATATCTCCTCCTCATCGGATTCGTGTCCGGTCCCGTAGCATTAGTCATCATCATCGTCATCATCGTCAACGCCGTTCACCGAATCATTGATGCGAAATCTTCAAGACTGTTACCTGAGCTAGCGATCTCATTACGCCACGTGCCCCTTAAGGACGTCGTCGAAAAGTTTTTAATTAACTCACGTCCTTAACTTTTTCCCTAATTTTGATTTATTTTTTTGGTCATTGTTACTAAGTAACTCCATTAAGAATTACCGATAATGATGCCCTAAGTTTCTTTGTCCCAATTTATTTCTTCATAGTTTGATCATGAGCTTTATTAAAACAAATTACGAAACTGCCCTGACTACTTGCAGATGAAGATTCTCTATGATGCTCTTAGCGCATTCATATTTTATATCATCTTTCTAAGCAGAACTGGTAAATATATGTCATTAATGGCAAATCTCAATTGCAATGTTATATAAATTGATACAAATCTCTAGTATACAGAGAATGCTGCAATGTTACACTTGCCAAAAAGCTGTTAATTGCCCTATTTGAAAAGTGCACAACTACTAATAAACAATTATAACTGTGAAGAACAAACAAGACTAATAGGTAGATTGTAAAACATCATTTTAATACGACACGGAATAAATAAATGTACTGTTATATATAGTGTGGTGGATATATCCTCCATAAGAAATACGTATGCCGATTTGAATAATTTGAGAAAATATTATACATAGAAACAAATCATATGTGAATGTGAGAACGAAAAAGGGTTACATCGTGACGGTGTATTTGTATTGTCGGTGAAAACAGAAAGAACCAAAAATATTCCAATAAGTCTAGGAACAGAAAGAACCAAAAATATTCCAATAAGTCTAGGAGATTGCCCATTTCACCAACTCCAAGAAACAACGACGAACATGGAGGAACTAAAGCCGGTGGCGGAGGGTACCAAATGACTCTTGAGATATAACAATACTCTGGTGAGAGTATTTTTCTTCTGCGAAATGTTTGCATAAGCTAAGTTTGTTCTTGAGTTTGAATGTGTAACGATTGATTTTCAAATTACCATCTTTCAGATTGCATAAGATGTGTATATGTAGCCAATACCACCGAAAACATTAGGAACTGCATGTAGTCAATACCACCGAAAACTTCTCACTCTTAACTACAGACAACACAATATTAATTTCTGTGAAATGCATTTCAAAGATATGATAATACTATTTGAGACGTTCCTTCCTTTATTATTAATTTTTTTTTTAATTAACCACATTGTCGGGCGTCCAAAAGTCAACAGAAACTATTCCGTGGACTCCAAGAGTGCAATGTTAAATTATCCCGTGGCCAACGGAGATGGAATTGTGGATTTATTGGGGTTATCCTTCAAATTCTTTCCTTTATTATTGCGGAGACGAATAGAAATTTGGGTTGGCACTTAGCAATGAATATGCATGCATGCCGTTATGTTCAAGTGTCATTTTACATCCAATTTAAGTTTGCTGTTCTATCCTTAGTTTCCGTTTGAATACCATTTAATGATTTGCATACAACATTAACTCGTACGTAGTTACAAACAAAACCCTTAACTCGTACGTGTTGTCTTGTCTCCTGCGTGTTGTTCAATATTTTTTTTGTTGTTCAATATTATCATGAAGAATTCACGAAAATGTTATATATGGGTACCAAATATTAGCGAATTTTATGCAAAAAACTTCTTGGAACAATCACCTTTCGGAATAAAAAATCTACAACGTCACAGTATATTTTTAAAAAAAAAGAACAGATCACAATACTTTTGAAAATCATAAAAGATAGATAGGCAAGAGTTATTTTATAGAAGATAAAACAGATGTTGCTAGCTGGTATATATTAGCTAAACCTTATGAACAAGGGTGACATAAATTTGAAGGTGAACTTGACAAAGTGCATTTTAACGATAAGTAGGTTCACTTCTGAATGATATCAATGATCGAAGTTACGGTTTGGATAAGAGTCAGTATCAATATACAGGCAGCAGTAATGGTTGCTGTCCCTCTCCACAGATTGCTGAAATACACGCGCTTGAGGATGGAGCGTGACTTGTTGCAACTGTCATCGTAGTATTCGATGACATTTGATGCGATTTTAGCATAAGAAGAGCCATCGTCCATGACTCCCAAACCGAGCTTGTTCACCAACGTAGAGATTGCACCATGGTGCCCGAGCCAATTCTTTATGATCCCTTATAGAAAAAAAACAACCACCAAAAGCATTACAAATAAAGACAAATATAACAAGTTAAATTAGGGCTCGACAATCGTGGTCCAATCAAATTTCGGTTCGGTTTCATTCGGGTTTCAGATTTTGGGTTTCGGATTTTCGAGTTATTGTTTATAATATTCAGCTCAGTTTGGATATTAAAAAAGTTTGGATCGGATTTGGTTCGGATTTAGTTACATGTCTAAGATCCGAATGAACCCGAAATAATTTCGGTTTTAGATATTATTCGGGTTAACGGTTCTAAAAATATTAATTTATACTTGACTAAAATTAATATATTTTTAATACTTTCAATAAATTTGCGTACTTGGATTTATTAAATCATATTGGTATCTTTCAAAATAACTTTGAAAGACTCATATATCAATCATGTGATACTCGTCTTTGAACTATACGTGACAACATTAAACATATCATGATTTATAAAAAATCTAAAACCTTGTACGAAAATCATACATGATGAAATGTAAACAAATTAAAATTAACAAGTAACAACTTGATAAACGTAAAAATACTATTTAAATTTAAATAAACATTGTTTAAACTTAAAAGCAAACTTATTCATAAATAATTAGTAAATAATTGTCAAAACATAAAAGCATTAATATAAACCAAATAGAAATATATTTTAGACCGGCTCTGATGCCCGGTCTAATCAACCAAGTCAAAAACATGCACTACAAATTTTTTACAGGATATTTTTCAATGGTAAAGATATTAAAAACTTCCAAAAAATAAAGAGAGAAGAAGAGAAAAGAATAGATGATTTTCAGGGAAAAAAAACTCTCCTATTTTTCTGAAAAACTAAAGTGACAAATGACAACTTTTATCATTATTTTTTGTGATTTAAAATTAAATTAATAAATATAGTATTTGATTGGTGAGGAACTGTAAAAGTCTCTCCATCGATATAACGATGTTCTTAGACTTGTATACATACGATAAAAGGGTTAATTACCTTTCTCAACGAGCAAGTCTACGTCTTTCTCCGAGTCGATCAGGAAATCCAAGAACGTGACATAGTCACAAACATAGGCATTGTAAGGATAATATGATTGCTCAAACGCCATTATGTTTCTAAGTTCTATCTCCATGTCGTCATCAGCCCGGAAACAAGGTATCTTCAAACAGCCAGTTTTAACGTCGAATTTCACCCAAACAGAAAACTCTTCTTCTACAGCCTCGAACTTCACTCCCCTGTTGTATAGCTTATCTGCATTATGCATCTTTGCTATGTGTTCGAAACCCCCTACACCATCTTCAGGAAGTGTTTCCACGCGGATACACCTGAACAAATCAGTGAAATGTCTGAACTTGGAATTCTCTTTGAGTTTCTTCTTCTTGTCCAGTTCGAAGTAGCTGATAACAAGTGTACGCATTGTCTCGCTCGGGTACAGTATTTTGATGATTGGATCAAAGAGTTTTTCCAAGATGAAGTAAGGAAGTTGGTTCTCGAGCAAAATAAGATCCCTTTTGATTGTGTTTTAAAGACAAGGCTCGTCCATCAGAGGATCCCCTATTCTCTCTGGTCCTTTTAAGTTAAAGCTTAACATGAGCTCTATTATGAAAATAGAGTCATGCAGTAACATCTCCACAAAGTCTGGAGAGTCAATCCAGGCCGTTGATTCTCAGTAGCTTGCCCTGATCATATCTTCGTCTTCCTTGATTTTTCTTTTGAGTTCTTCAACAACTTTGTTCCCTTCGACCCTTTTTGCGAACTCAACCAGGTAAATCTTCTTATGCGCCTCCGTGTTTAAGTATCCCAATGACTTTGCCTTGGTGATATCTCCTCGAGACTTGAGAGCGTGAGATTTTAAAGAACGGTGAAGCGGTCCAATGAGGACCAGCTGAGGAGTGTATGCTTTTGGGTTTACTTCACGTAGACAGTCTGGTACTCTGTAGATGCAACACAGATCTGGATTTGTAGGAAACCGCCACATCCCAGGAACCGGTTTGCTCAACTCATGATTTGTGCCCGATTCAAGATCCAACGTTCGGTCCATTTTACTAGGAATGGATGATCCAATCTTTCCTGGAGATTCTGAAGCGTGGCTCAGAACAGGACATGTAGATGAATCCATCGGACAGGAGAAAGACTAGTTTTTTTTTTTTGTTAAGTAGGAGAAAGACTAGTTGCTGTAAAAAAATGTCAACTTATAAAGAAAGATGGAGAAGAAGGAAATGATGTTTATCTTATATAGGGCATCAATTACATGCACTGCATTCGGATAATAGAAGAACGGAACCGATTCCAAAACCGCAACTATGTCACAAATTGGTTTAAATATACATTACTTTAGTAGATTCGTAAATGAAATGAACTTAAAAATCGGTTAACCCTATTGGTGGTGCCCATGTGGGTTCGACATCAGTTAATTAATTATGGTATTCAATTTGAAATGTTATTAATTGCCTTAACGAGGAAGGCATTAGATGCAGCTTTCAAAAAACTACATTTCACGACTGGTATCATTTGCAAGAAAAAGGTCATGAATATAGGATTTTATTTCTTGTCTAATATTTTTTAACAGAAAATTACAAAGATATATATGTTGGTAATTGCTTTCTGATCTTTGTTATTAAATACTATGTATACTATAACTTTGTGATTATTATAATTTCATAAGAGCATGATTAACCCGGAGTTCTTAGAATAGGGTTCTTAACGGTAGTTAAGAAACTGTTTCTTAACTTTTAACTAAAAAAGCTAAGAACCGGTTCTTAAATAAGGACTTTAACATCCCTGTTCTTCTTAAAACCAAATAACAAAGTAATCTAGGAAAATAGATATTGTAACACGGAGTTACATAACAAGAAACTTTTCTCCCAGACACAGCCCCCGAGAGGGGTCCTTGCCCGCTAGGTTTCTGATGTACTCCTAAGTTGACGTTCTTCTTTTGGCATCAGATCGCTGTTTTTCCCCTGTCTTTTACTGCAATGTTTTGAAAAGTTTCCTCTTAGAGCATTACCTGTTGGATAATCAACTACTTCTCGTCGGGACACACCGGATGCGGCCCCCGCGAAGCCACCAATGCGGCCCCCGCGAAGCCACCAGAGCGCCTTGCCGGCACGGGCACCCCCTTCACCGGTTATGGGCTACATCCCCCTTCAAACTCTGCACTTAGGGGAGAATGTCTGCAGTCTAGACCAGTAGAAGCCAGCTGCGACAAGGGTAGGGTCGACGTTGACTCCTCTACCACCAGCCGCCTCCTCCGGGACCACGACGAACCGCGACTTCAACACCTTCCAACAAGTACTCTGATAATCTGTTAGAGTATTTTTCTCCTTCTAAATTTGCATCTTACTGCACCAGCACCAAGCTGTTATTTTCGGTCTACCCTCTCGTACACTAGCTCAACCATGAAACGGTTCAGTGCTAAGGAAAAAGGTAAAAGCACCCTTCCAGGCTTACCTGAACAGAGGAGAATGCGTATAAAAGCCCCTGAACTTGATACCAGTGCTCTCATCCAAGACAACTTCCTCACCCTGATAGGAAGACTCACCAACCCTAGGGAACAAAACATGACTGCTGTCCTCCCGTACCTGACTAGGAAATGGAACCTTGTGGGCCAGATTCATGGCTCGGACCTAGGTAATCATTGCTTCCAGTTTCGCTTCCAAGATGAAAAGGAAATGAAAAAAGTGTTGGACAACAGACCTTACCAGGTCGAACGGTGGATGATTATTCTGCAAAGGTGGGAACCAATTATTTCACCTACTTTCCCCTCCCAGATCCCTTTTTGGATTACACTCAGAGGAATCCCGCTTCACTTCTGGCACGAGAGAGTAATAATGGATATTGGGCAGGAGCTTGGAGAACTAGACCACTACATTCTCACCAAAACATCAGCGAGAGTTTGGGTCTTCATTGATGGACTGAAACCCCTGCCACAGGATACAGTGCTAGAGTTCTCTTCAGGCGAAGAGTGCATTGTTACCTTCTCTTATGAGAAGCTGGAAAACTTCTGCTCCTACTGCCTTAAACTAACTCATCTTGAAAGCTACTGCCCTGATAAATGCCAGCGTACTTCAGAACTCCTGGATGTGGATGTTCCCCCTCAAAGTCAGAGAGAGAATAACGAACAGAGGATACGCGTGAACGACAATCACTACCAAAGACCACCCTTTGGCTCAGGAAATGCGGAGGGCTCGGGTCACTTTAAAGGAGAAAGAACCGAGTTTAAGCAGAGACTCGACAGGCATGGCAAACCTTTTGGAGAGAGAGTATCTTCCAACCTGCAGCGAGGCCTACCGTTGAGGAATAAAATCACACCAGCAATGGAGACTGGCAGAGGTAATAATGAGCCGATCAGACGTGATCTACCTGTTCGGAACTCTTACACATCCACCTCGCCCGCTCAACCTTTGGTTAGAGGTGAGGACACTCGATACCATGGAGAACGTCGTCGAAAGAGATCACCTGAGTATCAGTGGAGAAGGTTAGAGAGGGAACATTCCGAAGCCATTCCTACTGCGAACCGGGAAGCAGAACAAGAACATCCAGTCCAGCATAGACCCCCCCTCGAACACAATTTAGACTTAGTGGATTTTCCACTGCTGCCTCTTCCCCCGGTTCCATCAACTGAAGAGGTTATGGAAGGGCTAAGAGAAGCAACACTCCAATACACAATGTGTGCTTATCCCACTGAAAGCGCAGCGCGTAGACAGCGGGTCCTCCAAAGCGATGCTTCTGGATTAATGGAGGAAACAGCAGCATCGATCTTCAATACGGCCAGGACTGCTCATCTATTGGCTGCTCAGGCTAATGCCGCCAACGCTGCAAACCTCGCAATGACTGAAGAAGGAGATGATCTCCAAATGGGGACAATTACTGCAACTACTACTGAGAATCATACCAGTACATACATACTGTTACCGCCTGAACGTGAGGCAACCCAGTCTGCAACAACACAGTCTACCAGGAGAATAGGGCGTCAGGCAAGGACAAATCCAAGAGACTTGCACATCAGTCCAAAGGTATATCGTGGTTCGAGCTCTAGGATGCGAAATCTTGTACGCGGGATCGCCTCCCAAAAACAAACAGCAAAACAGACTAGTAGACGAGCCACGTCAAACGTGCCAAGGACAAGCAGAGCTTCGACGAGCAGAGACGTGGCAACCACGGTACCACCGCGACCGAGTATCGTTCCTCCAAGTAAGAAACAGCGACGGGATTTTCCCAGGCTGTCGCCTCCTCTTCCTTAGAAACCCTGAGTTGGAACTGTTGTGGTTTGGGAAATCCCATAACAGTCCAACGGATCAAAGAGATTCAGAGGAGAATCTCGCCAAATATAATTTTCCTATCGGAGACCAAAAACGCTGATGACTTCGTTCTCAAGGAACTTAGTTGCCTGGACTCCTTCAAACACTTCCTACTGCCTCCGATCAGACCTGAGAGTGGAGGGCTAGCGCTTTTCTGGGATCAAGATGTAGATCTACAAATTCTTTCCTCATCGAAGAACTACATTGATACCCATATATCTTATAAGGGTCGGTCTTTCCATTATACGTTTATCTATGGGGAATCTGAAGTATCTAACAGAGCATCCTTCTGGGATCACATCTCTAACTTCACCACAAATAGAGATACTCCTTGGATGGTAACAAGAGATTTAAATGAGATTGTCGACAACAGTGAGAAGAGTGGAGGACCAATCAGAACAGAAGGATCTTTTTGTACTTTCCGAAATTTCATATCTCAAGCTGATCTGTTTGACTTGAAACATACGGGCAATTTTTTCTCCTGGAGAGGCAAAAGACACAACCACTTAATCCACTGCAGACTGGACCGTACTCTCATTAACAGTTCTTGGTCAGATGCGTACCCATCTGGGAGGTGTCACTACTTGGACTTCGAGGGATCTGATCACCGTCCCACCATCTCCTATATAGATCCAAACCAGAAAAAGGGGAAGAGACTATTCAGATATGATAGGAGGTTAAAGGAGGTTCCTGAGATCAAATTTATCATCAAAGAGGCTTGGAATGTTAAGCCAAACAATACCACTCAGCAACGCCTCTCAGACTGTCGACACGCCATCTCGCAGTGGTCAAAACAGCATTACAACAACAGCAAAATACACATCGCTAAGTTAAAAGAGGAAATAAATGAGATTATGACAAAGACTGATGGGGATGATGCAGTAATTTCCAGACTAAATGCTGAGCTACTCCTGGCTTACAAAAAGGAGGAAGAATTCTGGAGACAGCGAAGTAGACTTATGTGGCTAGCAGCGGGAGATAAAAATTCAGATTTTTTCCATGCTGTCTGCAAAGGAAAGCGAGCTCGGAATCGCATCTCAGTGTTAGAAAATGCGTCGGGTGTATCCCTATTTGAAGAGAATCAGATTGTATGTGAGATTACAAATTATTTTCAAAATATTTTCTCTTCTGTGGACGTCTCAGAGTCATCCCCGACCCCAGCTGCTATTGTTGATCAAGCAATTACACCATCGGTTACTGCGGATATGAACGAACAGCTTACCTTGGTTCCAACATCAGCGGAAATAAGAGATGCCATGTTCTTGATCCATCCGGACAAAGCTCCAGGCCCTGATGGCTTCTCGGCCTGCTTCTTTCATTCTAACTGGGAAGCAGTGGGTCCAGCTATCACTAGGGATGTTCAACAGTTCTTTAGGTCCGGCATCCTACCCGACAGCATCAACGCAACCCATGTGAGACTGATCCCGAAAATTCAAGGACCAAAATTGGTTTCAGACTACAGACCGATAGCTCTCTGCAATGTGGTCTACAAATTGATATCGAAGATCATTACTCTCAGGCTCAAACCGATTCTACAAGGACTTATCTCAGAAAACCAGTCGGCGTTTGTCTCCGGAAGAGCCATCTCTGATAACGTGCTGATTACTCATGAGATTCTCCACTACCTCAAGATCTCTAACGCTGTCAAACAATGCACGATGGCAGTAAAGACAGATATGAGCAAGGCCTACGATCGACTAGAATGGGAGTTTATTAAACTAGTCCTTGCTCGGATGGGTTTCTGCGAAAGTTTCATCGAGCTGATCATGTCATGTATATCGACAGTCACCTACTCTTATCTGATGAATGACACTGCTCTAGGCTCCGTTATCCCTTCCCGAGGGATAAGACAAGGTGACCCACTATCACCATATATCTTTATATTATGTGGGGAGGTACTTTCGGGGTTGTGTAAGCGAGCCCACGAGACTGGAAGTATGGCTGGTATTCGTGTAGCTGTGAAAGCTCTGCGGGTGAACCATCTCCTTTTCGCGGATGACACTATGTTCTTCCTAAAATCGGATGATCAGAGTTGTGCTACTCTTGTGAACATCTTACAGCAGTATAAGATTGCTTCAAGACAAACAATTAATACAAGCAAGTCTGCCATTACCTTCTCTGCGAAAACAACTCAGGAGACTCGAGCTAGAGTTAAAATTTTCCTTGGTATCGCTAATGAGGGAGGTGTAGGCAAATACTTGGGTCTCCCCGAACACTTTGGGCGTAGGAAGAAGGATTTATTTACCTCCATAGTTGACAGGATCCGGCAGCAAGCACGTTCTTGGCCTAATCGGTTTCTATCGAGTGTCGGGAAGATGGTCATGTTAAAATCGGTACTCACTGCCTCGCCAAACCACGCTATGTCGTGTTTCCAACTTCCCGTGAGTCTTTGCAAAAGGATCCAATCGGCACTCACGCGATTCTGGTGGGATGACAATGACTCAAAGAAGAAGATGTGTTGGACATCATGGAGCACACTATCTAAGCCAAAGAAACTGGGAGGGTTGGGTTTTCGGGACATCCAACTCTTCAACCAAGCTTTGTTGGCAAAGCAGTCTTGGAGAATAATGAAGAATCCACAATGCCTGCTGGCACGTGTTTTGCAGGGTAAATATTGCCAAAAAGAACCGATCACCTCAGTAAAACCTAGTGCAACAGCTTCACACGGTTGGAGGGGGATATTACTTGGCAGGGACCTTATCGTTAGCAAACTAGGCAAAGCAATTGGTGATGGTAATACGGTAAGGATATGGAGAGACGCTTGGATCAAAGCTGACGTGTTCATCACTCCAGTTGGCCCAACAAGAGAAGAAGATCAAGACCTCGTAGTCTCTGACCTCTTCTTACGAGGAACAACAACATGGAATGCTCGGAAAGTATATGAGCTTTTCCCAGTGCAGGCAACTAACATCCTCTGTATGAGACCTAGCTCCATGGGCGCTGCGGATAAACTGATCTGGACTCCAACAAAGTCAGGAGACTACTCTACGAAGTCTGGATACTACTCAGCTGTGGAGATGGATAGGTCTTTGAACCCAATCAATCCGGCTCACGCTTTTAACTGGATTAAAAATGTTTGGGCTACCAAAACGGCTCCAAAGATCCAAGTGTTTCTGTGGAAAGTAATGCAGGGAGCCCTACCGCTCGGAGCTACCTTACAAAGACGTGGGCTACTGGCTAGCTCAGTGGTTTGTACGAGGTGCGGGGAGGAGGAAACAGCTGCACATCTCTTTCTGCACTGTCAGTTTACGAGGAGAGTCTGGGAGACACTCCCACTTTCAGAGCCTATAGACCCTTCAAGATTCGACTCGTTTCGTATGGCAATCTCCAGCACCCCAGGTATGTCCTGTCTCCCACCATCTGGAGTCACTATTGATCTATTCCCCTGGCTCTGCTGGTTCTTATGGACAGCTAGAAACTCGCGCATCTTCGAGAATGTTAACCTCTCAGCGATTGAAATTGGAAGCAAGGCTGTGCGTCTAGCAAGAGAATGGCAAATCGCCCAACCACTGAAACCAGAGCACCGTGCACTTCAACCTATCTCCCGTAGAAGTGCCACTAACAATGTGGACATGGTGATATGTCATTCAGATGCATCATGGTCCTCACATACCAAAGCAGCGGGATGTGGGTGGTGGTTCTCCGATACAGCAGGAACTAAACTCGGGCAGGGCTCCTCGACAGAACAGCACGTGTCATCACCCCTCATGGCGGAAGCGATCGCGGTTAGGGAAGCTCTCCTCCACGCAAAGACACTCCAGTTCACCAAAATCTGCTTGAAGTCAGATAATCAAGTGCTTATCAACGCACTTTCCTCGAAGATACATCCGGTGGAGATCTATGGACTCAATCTGGATATCGAAGCTCTATCAGCTACCTTTTCTTTTCTGCATTTTTCCTTTATCCCTCGCCGTCTAAACTCTGTTGCGGATCTTATTGCTAAGTCTGCAACTTGTAACACGTACTCTGTCTTGCCGCTTTAGGCTTTAGCTCTTAATGAAGTATTTGGTTGTTCAAAAAAAAAAAGTGTTCTAGAACTTAGGGGAGCTTGTGACGATTAGTATTAATTAGATTGCTGCATTTGCTTACAATATTATAAGACAGAATCATGAAATTAAAGTACTTGAAATTGTGATAAATTCTGAAAACTATCTTTGATGGATTCTAATAAAAGTGGTAACAACAAAAGTCTAACATGTCTAGAAAGTAATTAAACTTACGGTTTAGGCCGAAGTTCAGACCTCACCAGTCGATCTAATGTGGACCCAAGTTGGGATTTCAAAGCAGGTGTCTAAAAAAAACTAGGGTGTCTGCCAGGTAAGCCAAGGGTGTGGCACGCTAGTTTCTCTTCTTCTTTATTTAGATAATCAAAATTTATTCATATATAATCTTTAGATTTTGTTATAAGATGTGCCACATACTAAATATTTTTTTAGTTTTGTTCTTGTATCCGGGGATCGGAGACTCAACTGGTTAACTATCTGGAAGTCTGTTTATCTTTGCCATATGCTAAACAGACCGGGTTGCTCAGCAATAAGAGTTAGATATTCACATCGCCTAGCTACACAAACAAATATATTTGAAATGGTACATTTTAAATCCGGAGTGCTTAGCACCTTTCCAAGCCCGCCGTAGCACTTGACCGTGTGTGATTAAACATGTTCGCCGTAGAAAGTGACTTTCTAGATTAAACATGTTCGTCTACTTTTTTTAGAACGAACAATCTACTTTTATTTAAAATTCTAAATAGGGGAAATGTGAATTCTACTAATTGTAAAGATAGCTACTTTTTGGTCGAATGCATTTTCTACTTTTAATACGTATTCTACAACTCCCAGAATGTGAAATCTAAACATTACTCTTATAGCTACATGAGGTAGAATCTGCTTATGGGATTTTTGTCTTCGTTCTACGCAGTGTAAAAAGTGTCTTTTACAAATAAAAAATACCTTATTTTTGCAAAAATTTAAAAAATTTCAGTTAAGAAAATATTTTACAAATATTTGAAATATTCTAACTTCCTAAAACGTGTATATTTGGTCACAAAAATATTCTAAAAATATTTGTAATTTTGTGCTTGCCTAAAACGTTAAAAACATATATACACTTTTGATTTTTGATATGTTTACAAAGATATATATATATATATATATTTCTTCAACGTTTTTGATATATTTACAAACATATATCGACTAAAAATTATATATGTATATTTATATATATTTTATTAATATATTTATCTATATAATTATTTGAAATTCAATAGTTTATATTATGGGGAATATATAAATGTTATTATCCATGCTATGAATGAGAATATTTTATTTTTATTTAGCATTATATATTAAAAGTAATAATTGAATTTAATAATATAAGTATCATAAAAATATTAGTATATAAGTGTTACTTATTATAACTGTTTAAAGTATAAAATTATTTATGAAATATGATTAAACATTTAAAATATTTAATAAAAGTTTGAGATGTTTAAATAATTTATAAAATAGTTAACATACAC
>NC_027753.1:22770383-22777947 GCF_000695525.1 Brassica oleracea var. oleracea | reverse complement strand
AAAAAATATTTTGACAAATGAAAAATTAAAATCATGTAATTATAAACAGTTTTAAGTAATGTAAATTAAGATATAATAAAATTGAATAGTTTTCAGCATAGATGAGTGAAAATAGTTAATCATGATATTCTTTAGTTTTAGGGTTTGACAACATATGTTGTAGTATTGTATGTATTCTTAGGGTTAGATTTTGGAAAGCTTGAATGTTTTTTAAAAAATTAAATTTTTACCTATAAGTGTTTATTTTTGTGTATAGTAAACACTTTTGAAGTTTAATTTGATTTTATGAAGTGTTTAGTTAGTTAATTAAGTTTTGGGGTTATGTTTAGGGTCTAGACGACTAACATGTAAGTCGTCTGGTGAATAATTTAAACCAGACCAAATATTCCCGCTTAAATTTTTTTTTAAAATTATTTTTCCTTTTAAATAATTTAAACCAGACGGAAGTCGTCTATTTTAGTTTGCCGCTAAAAATATTTTAGTTTCCCGCTAAAAATATTAAAGTTTTCTCGGTGACTTACAAGTAAGTCGTCTGGGAAGTTTTCTGAATCAAAAATATTTAACCTAATTGGATTTTTTGTCTCCCTATATAAAGAAAATTTTACACATTCTCTCTCATTCTCTCAAATGACTCCAACAAAAATGTAATATTCATCATTCTAAAAGTCTTCAATCTCTCTCCAATCTCTTTGAACTTATAAACACTAAGCTTTATATCAATTTATTGTCTTTGTCTCATGTCTTTCTCACTAATGTATCTTGTTTTTGCAGGATTTTCATCACATGGTTCTCATCTTCCACTCATTTAAAGGTAGATCTATCAATTTTAGATATGTATTTTTGTTTGTTCTATAAAAGTAGATTTATCTAATCTTCCACTCATTTAAAGGTAGATCTATCAATTTTAGATATGTATTTTTGTTTGTTCTATAAAAGTAGATTTATCTAATCTTCCACTCATTTTCTTTGTTTTTAAGCCATTTGAACGTTTTTGAACATGCAGGTTTTTCAGATCTGGATTTGGATATGAAGGGTTTTCAGATTTGGAAGACGTCTAGGACGACTTACCTGTTAGTCATCTAAAATATAATGCGCTAGACGACTTCTAGGAAGTCTTCCAGACGAAGTCGTCTGACGAAGTCTTCTCTCATGCCTCTCTCTTTTATTACAGATCTGGGCGTTTTGGTAAGTTTTTATGTCTGATTTTTCTTCATTTGGTAACTTTCTGTTGTATAAAGTTCTTAATTTTTTCCCAAACTAAAACTCTCCAAACCCACTCTAATCTCTTTGACATGAAAACACCAAACTTTATATGAATTTTTCAGTTTTGTGAAATTATGATAACAAGAGTTTTTGTTGATATATGAGTATGCTTTTAGAATTTTTGATCAATATGTTATATCTTATAGATGCATTATCTAAAACATGCTATTTTAGGAAAGTTATAATTTTTGTAGAGAAATATTGGAGATCTGGGATTGTGATTTAAAAACTAGGATAACAAGAGTTTTTGTTTATAGATGAGTGTGCTTTTAGAATTTTTAATCAATAGGTTATAACTTTTAAATAAAATTTTCAAAACCTGCTATTTTTGGAAATTTGTAAATTTGGAATTGTTATTTAGAAATTATGATAACAAGAGTTTTTGTTGATATATGAGTATGCTTTTAGAATTTTTGATCAATATGTTATATCTTATAGATGCATTATCTAAAACATGCTATTTTAGGAAAGTTATAATTTTTGTAGAGAAATATTGGAGATCTGGGATTGTGATTTAAAAACTAGGATAACAAGAGTTTTTGTTTATAGATGAGTGTGCTTTTAGAATTTTTAATCAATAGGTTATAACTTTTAAATAAAATTTTCAAAACCTGCTATTTTTGGAAATTTGTAAATTTGGAATTGTTATTTAGAAATTATGATAACAAGAGTTTTTGTTGATATATGAGTATGCTTTTAGAATTTTTGATCAATATGTTATATCTTATAGATGCATTATCTAAAACATGCTATTTTAGGAAAGTTATAATTTTTGTAGAGAAATATTGGAGATCTGGGATTGTGATTTAAAAACTAGGATAACAAGAGTTTTTGTTTATAGATGAGTGTGCTTTTAGAATTTTTAATCAATAGGTTATAACTTTTAAATAAAATTTTCAAAACCTGCTATTTTTGGAAATTTGTAAATTTGGAATTGTTATTTAGAAATTATGATAACAAGAGTTTTTGTTGATATATGAGTATGCTTTTAGAATTTTTGATCAATATGTTATATCTTATAGATGCATTATCTAAAACATGCTATTTTAGGAAAGTTATAATTTTTGTAGAGAAATATTGGAGATCTGGGATTGTGATTTAAAAACTAGGATAACAAGAGTTTTTGTTTATAGATGAGTGTGCTTTTAGAATTTTTAATCAATAGGTTATAACTTTTAAATAAAATTTTCAAAACCTGCTATTTTTGGAAATTTGTAAATTTGGAATTGTTATTTAGAAATTATGATAACAAGAGTTTTTGTTGATATATGAGTATGCTTTTAGAATTTTTGATCAATATGTTATATCTTATAGATGCATTATCTAAAACATGCTATTTTAGGAAAGTTATAATTTTTGTAGAGAAATATTGGAGATCTGGGATTGTGATTTAAAAACTAGGATAACAAGAGTTTTTGTTTATAGATGAGTGTGCTTTTAGAATTTTTAATCAATAGGTTATAACTTTTAAATAAAATTTTCAAAACCTGCTATTTTTGGAAATTTGTAAATTTGGAATTGTTATTTAGAAATTATGATAACAAGAGTTTTTGTTGATATATGAGTATGCTTTTAGAATTTTTGATCAATATGTTATATCTTATAGATGCATTATCTAAAACATGCTATTTTAGGAAAGTTATAATTTTTGTAGAGAAATATTGGAGATCTGGGATTGTGATTTAAAAACTAGGATAACAAGAGTTTTTGTTTATAGATGAGTGTGCTTTTAGAATTTTTAATCAATAGGTTATAACTTTTAAATAAAATTTTCAAAACCTGCTATTTTTGGAAATTTGTAAATTTGGAATTGTTATTTAGAAATTATGATAACAAGAGTTTTTGTTGATATATGAGTATGCTTTTAGAATTTTTGATCAATATGTTATATCTTTTAGATAAATTTTGTAAAACCTACTATTTTAGAAAAAAATATCATTTTTGTTGAGAAATATTGTAGATATGAGATTGTGATTTAGAAATTAGATTTACAAGAGTTTTTGTTGATAGTTGGGCATGCTTTCAGGATTTTTCCTCAATAAGTTATAATTTTCCAAAAACAACCTATTTTTAACCTAGACGACTTACATGTTAGTCGTCCACCTTTGTTTGATAAAAAAAAATTAAGTCGTCTAGGGAAAACGAGTTAGTTTTGCATTTAAACGGAATGTGTCAGAAATTTGACTTTTCGTGGACGACTTACAAGTTAGTCGTCCAGTAGAAAATTAAATAATTAATATTTTGTTTTTTCTAGATGACTAACTTGTAAGTCGTCTCGGGTTAGTTTTGCAATTGAATTATTAAACAAATTTTTTTTTTCTAGACGACTTAAACGTTAGTCGTCTCGAGTTTTTTGTTCCTATACGACTAACCTGTAAGTTTTAATTTTTGTATGAGGTTAGTTTTTTTGTCTGAGGTTAGTTTTTTTTTTTGTTTAATTTTTTTTTGTAAGTCGTCTAAAAAAATATATCAATTTTGTAATTTTCTACTGGATGACTAACTTGTAAGTCATCCAGGAAAATCAAATTTCTGACACATTCCGGTCAAATGCATAACTAACTTGTTTTCCCTAGACGTCGTCTCGATTTTTTTTTTATCAAACAAAGGTGGACGACTAACATGTAAGTCGTCTAGAAAAAATAAATTAAAAGTCAATTGCAAAACAAACCTCTCCATTGACCAGACGACTTCCAGCACTACAAGAAAAATGAGTTTTAATAGCAGACCGGAATAGCGTTTTTTTCAATTGTGTTATGCTTGATATACGCGGGTTTTAAAGATAGCATTTGTATATTTCGAAACGCTATGTTAGAGTTGTGAACTGAAAAAAAAAATTAAGTGTATGTTAAAGAAGAAATAGGAGTGTAATAATAGCAATAAATGATTAAAAGTGTTATGGTTGAGTTTCGCGGTTATACCCGAGACACTTGGTAAAATTTTGGCTCCTAAACAAGATTAGTGTCGGAAAAAAAACCCAAATTATTAGGGTTACGATCTTCCCTCTCTCTCGTATCTCCTTGCCTCTTTTGTGCTGGAAAGAATCAATCTCAATATCTATCACTTCTAATTTCATTTTTAATTCCTAAGCTCTTACCTTTTCTCATCTCGAATCCACTTTCTCGTAATGTCGAATCCATTTTCAATTCCTCTTCTCTTGTCGTAATCCATTCCCAATCCGTCGAAGGTGAGTTCGCTTTTACTAACCCATCAGATTATATTTCGATTTTCTTTTTCTTATATATGTTCTAGTGTTATTGCATTGTCAATTGATGCGTTTCTGTATACTATTTTGCAGGAAGGATTTCGTTTGTAGATCTTCGGATTAAGGTCCATTTTCTTCTTTTCATCTCTCTTTTACTTAGTTTTTTTCTTTCTATTTTAACACAATTCTCTTATTTTGTAGCTGACTCGAAGCAAAATTGAAGAGATTTTATCGAAAGGTAAAAACAAGTGACACTATCATCTTTTATTTACAAAACTCGTTCTGTTTTGGTTTTCTGGGTTGATAAAGTGAGCGTCTTGTATGTACAATTGCTCGGAGCGGTAACATGGATAAATCGTGGGTCTGGTTACCAAGGTATTAACTTCACTTCACTATCTTTTAGAAATTGTTTTGTGTTGATCTCATTTATTTGGTAGACTGAATGTTGTATTCTCATTTGTTCTACATGACAGGAATAGCCTTGAGTATGAGAAAGGAGCTAGTGAATTTGTGTCTTCTTCATCAAGACGTTTAGGAGATCCAGCTGAAATGTTCTGCCCTTGTGTTGATTGTCGCAATGTCTGCCATCAAGCTTGTGAGACAGTTTTGGAGCACCTGGTGATTAGAGGAATGGATCAGAAGTACAAGAGTTGTGTGTTTTGGACAAAACACGGGGAGACAAGACCAGATAAGTCAGCTGATGTGTACTCATCTGAAAATGAGGCTTACGAGTTGTTCAGAACGACTTTCTTGGCAAGTGAAGGCAATGAGACTGCTGAACAAGAGAATGCAGGAGCGTTTGAGGGGCCTGACAGTCCAGAAGAGGCTGAGTTCAGAAAGAAGTTAGAGGATGCAGAAACTCCGTTGTACCCGGAGTGTGAGAAATTTTCAAAAGTTGCTGCAATCATGGGACTTTACAGGATAAAGGTGAAGAGTGGGATGTCTGGGAACTATTTTGATCAGCTACTGTCCTTGGTTCATGACATGCTTCCCGTTGAAAATGTGCTACCTAAGTCTACTGATGAGGTGAAGAAGTTTCTGAAACAGTTTGGTTTTGGCTACGACGTCATCCACGCCTGCAAGAATGACTGTATTTTATATAGAAAACAGTATGAAGATGCGGTCAGCTGTCCAAGATGTAGTGAATCAAGATGGGAGAAGGATAAGCAATCTGGTGAGGAGAAGAAAGGGGTTCCTGCTAAGGTGCTTAGGTATTTCCCGATCAAAGACAGGTTCAGGAGAATGTTTAGATCAAAGCGGTTGGCTGAGGAGTTGTGTTGGCACTCCACTAATGCTTCTGAAGATGGAACTATGCGACATCCAGTGGATTCGTTGACTTGGGTGCAGATAAACAACAAATGGCCGGGGTTCGCAGCTGAGGCGTTCGCAGCTGAGGCAAGACGACATGCTTTTGAAAATGTGCTACCTAAGTCTACTGATGAGATGAAGAAGTTTCTGAAACAGTTTGGTTTTGGCTACGACGTCATCCACGCCTGCAAGAATGACTGTATTTTATATAGAAAACAGTATGAAGATGCTGTCAGCTGTCCAAGATGTAGTGAATCAAGATGGGAGAAGAATAAGCAATCTGGTGAGGAGAAGAAAGGGGTTCCTGCTAAGGTGCTTAGGTATTTCCCGATCAAAGACAGGTTCAGGAGAATGTTTAGATCAAAGCGGTTGGCTGAGGAGTTGTGTTGGCACTCCACTAATGCTTCTGAAGATGGAACTATGCGACATCCAGTGGATTCGTTGACTTGGGTGCAGATAAACAACAAATGGCCGGAGTTCGCAGCTGAGGCGTTCGCAGCTGAGGCAAGAAACCTAAGACTAGGTATTTCAACCGATGGCATGAATCCATTCTCCATCCAGAACACCAACCACAGCACATGGCCTGTTCTCTTGGTCAACTACAATATGTCTCCAACGCAGTGTATGAGGTCCGAGAACATTATGTTGACCATGCTAATTCCTGGCCCAACCGCACCTAGCAACAATATTGATGTATATCTACAACCATTGATGGAAGAATTGCAGGAACTGTGGACAGAAGGTATACAAGTTTATGACGCCTTTAAGAAGGAGAGTTTCACTCTTAGAGCCATGTTGCTGGCGCCCTTTCCAAAAAGCTACAGAAGTGAAACTTACTGATAAGGAGAGAGATGTAGCTCATCGTTATGTCCTCATGAATACTGCAGTGATGGATCCTTATGTTCAGTAAGTGTGGATATAGATATTTTATGTTTTACTATCAGTGTAGATAACTATAGATGAAGATATTTTTGCCTTTACAAGATGCATTTAGAGGAACTTCAAGCAAAAGATGGAAGATGTGCAAGAAATGGTACCATATTATGGAAAACTCATACAAAAAGGTTTTCGACATGGATAAAAGATAAGGTATGTGATCTGGTCATAGTAATGATATTGATATGTGATCTGGTAATGATATTGATATGTGATTTGTTCATGCTAGATACCAAATAACTCAAAGGATCATTCTCAGCGGCTCAGATGGCTTGCGTTTGGACCAAGGAATGTCGCACACACCTACAAGGGATATATAGTTAATGGACATCGATACCAGACAGACGATGTCAAAAGGAAGACTCAGAACTGTGGGGTTTCAAATGAAGCATTCTCCATGTGCAGAGCTAGTGCGAAAGATTCTAATCAAATGGCGGACATGGTAGCATACTATGGAGTCATAAAGGAGATCATATTGCTTGATTACCACATGTTTCAGGTGCCTATGTTTAAGTGTAGTTGGGCACATAAAGGGAAAGGTGTTAAAGAGGAAGACGGTTTTACACTTGTAAATCTTCACACGAACCAGTCAGCATTTGTTAATGATCCATACATTTTGCCTTCTCAAGCTAAACAAGTTTTTTACTCAAGAGAGGATGACACCTCTCCTTGGTATGTTGTTATGAGAGCACCTCCGAGAGGATATCATGAGTTAGAGACTGAAGAGGAAATTTGCCCTGCAACGTTAACAGTCCAGCATGATGAAGATATCGGAGATCATGCTTCAGATGACGAGAGTTTTTGTGTTAGGAATGATTGTGAGGGTATTATTCTTTGAGATTAATAATAAGTTTG
>NC_027753.1:22758694-22767798 GCF_000695525.1 Brassica oleracea var. oleracea | reverse complement strand
TTTTGTTTCAAAATCCCAGAAAACGAATTTGTGTAAATTTAAAAATATAAATATATAAAAATTAAAATTTAAAATATATAAATATATTAACATTATATATACATCACAAATGAAACTGCAATAGTAGTACATATATACATTGCACTTTGGTAACTGCTATAGTAGAATTAACTAAAACAAACAGAAAACGCTATTTATAAAATTAGTAATAGCAGTAAAAAGACGCTATTAAATAATATTTAATTGCAGAAATAAAAGCGCTATCGTAGCGGAAGAAAAGATAGCACAACGAAATACCGCTATTTAATGTCCTCGACCTATTATGACGGGCGATGATACAGCGCTTAACAAACCGCTATCCTATCGTTAGATAGCGTTATTCGTCCGCTATAAAAACGCGTTTTTCTTGTAGTGCAGGTAAGTCATCTAAAGCCAGAAGACTTGCCTATAAGTCGTCTGGACGAACAGATCTGAGAAAAATCTCAATTTCATAGTTTCAACCAGTGAGATAACTTGTTTAGCACACATAAGTCTTCTCCAAACACCGAGAATCTCAAACAAAAGTGACCCACCAAGAATCGTAAGCTTCAATGGCTCTGTGAACCATAAAAAAATTAGAATCAAAATTTTGGGTTTTTTGGATGAATATGGAGAAAAAGTGAAAGAAATGTTGTTTTTAGTTCATAAGAATTGAGAAAGAAAGAGTGTAAATCGATTTTTTAGGTGCATTAAGAGCTTCAAATTGGTTGCTCATGGTGGTTGGTGTATTGATGGCAATGAATATTTGAGGAAGATGAGGGTGATAGAGTAAAATATGCATTTTCGAAAAAAAAGAAAAGAAAAAGTGATGGCATTTTCGTGAATAATCTGAGCTTTTGGGATGAAAGAGGCAAGTCAAAGTTCAAAAAAAAAGCATGAGTTAGTTTTGTGTTTAAATTCAAGTTTTGAGTCTTATTTGCGAAAACCCCATATAAAAAACGTTAAATGTATTATTTTTATTAATATATTTTAAAATGTTGACTTAAAATTATATATATATATATATATATTTTTTAATTAAATTTTTATTTTTAATTCGTTTTTTAATATTTAAATACTTTTAAAATATGCTTATTTGATTAATTTGATTAATCAAGGGTTATTTTTTGGATTATGAAAAAAATTATACTAAATGGATAACTTAATGATGGTATTATACCAAAAGGACAACAATGTTGAATTTTTATTCCATTTGGGCAATTTTCTCTTAAATTTATTTGTGGATGTTGACTTAAAATTGTAAGTTAATTTAACGTTTGTTGCTCAGCTAGAAAAGTTTCCAATTTTCACTAGAACTGCATGATTATTCTTTCTAAACAATTCAGCAATTACAAAACACGTAAACACAGGCTTTTTTAGGGAGTGCAAAATCACGTAAACGTTGCATAAGATGTGCATGCAAATGCAAATCGTTACCCCATGCGGTGAGTAAGCAGACTAAAAGATCGAATACAGTGATGGGCTCACCTAAAATGGGCTAACTTCTTGGGCTAGTAAAAATACGAGGGTATTTTAGTAATATTCTACATTCAAAAATTGGAGAGAAACTTGGAGAGTGGGGGAACCGCCTCCAACCGTCACTACAAGAAAATTCCGCAGACACAGCACAACACAACACGACTTACAAAACAAAAACATGGAAGCGGTTAAGAAGGAAGAGATAAAGAAAGGGCCATGGAAAGCCGAGGAAGACGAAGTGCTCATCAACCATGTGAACAGATACGGTCCTCGTGACTGGAGCTCCATTCGATCCAAAGGTCTTCTTCAACGCACCGGCAAGTCATGCCGTCTCCGTTGGGTCAACAAACTCCGTCCCAATCTCAAAAGGTATATAACTTTATTCCCTCCCCTCTTGTCCTCTTCTTGTTTTGCTTAAACGTTAGGTGTTTCTTTAGTGGGTGTAAGTTCTCTGCGGAGGAAGAGAGGACTGTGATTGAATTGCAGGCGGAGTTTGGGAACAAATGGGCGAGAATCGCTACGCATTTACCGGGAAGAACTGATAACGACGTGAAGAACTTTTGGAGTAGCAGAGTAAAGAGACTCGCTAGGATTCTCCATAACTCTTCTGATGCATCGACTTCTCCCAAACCACCTTCTCGTCGAAACAAAGGCAAAATCGTTAAACCAATCCAATACTTCTATCCCCCTCAGGTATATTATGTTTCTAAATGATAAATATATATATTTTTAATTATTATTATAAAGGATTTTTCAGTTTGTGTGTGTTTCAGTTTCAGAGTTTTGGTTTGGTTGAGGAAGAGGTGACTACAGCTTCTTCTTCATCTTCCAAGATTCTTCCTTACTCATCATCAGACCAAGTTGATGAAGCTTTGAGGTTGCCTGAATTGGGTATCAAGTTAGAACATCAGCCATTCGCTTTTTGGACTGATGATCCTCTCATGTCTGAGCCGCATATTGCTAATCAGCAAGCGACCATCCCTTTCTATCCCGAAAGCAGAGAGCTTTTGGCTAGACTCGACAACCCTTATTACTACGATATCCTCGGACCGGCTGGTTGTTCTGAGCCGTTGTTCGCTCTCCCTCAGCCGTTTTTTGAGCTGCCTCCTGCAGAGAGAAGATGTACACATGTTTCAAAGGATGATGATGAAGAAGAAGCTGATGTTTTCTTAGATGATTTCCCGGCTGACATGTTTGATCAAGTTGACGATCCAAATCAGAGTCCTTAGACTGTTGTTGTTTATTTCTATTAGATTTACTTCCCCCCTGCATGTGTGTGTGTTTAGGTCCAATTTGACGCAGACTCTAACTAGCTTTTTTTTTAGATGTGCTTCACAAGCAACACTCTTAACTACTTTGTAATGTAATGACAACCCTTGTTTCTCTGTTGATGTTCTTTTGTTGGCAGAAGAAATGTAATATCTTATTTGACTGAATCAAAACTTTAAAAATATTTTTACCAAAAAATATATTTCATAATTCATATAAAAGCAACTCAAATACAACCAAATAGAGGAACTAAAGGCAGTTGACTAAACCGGTGTTGGGATCATACAGGATCATGACTAAACTTGATTCCAGCTTGACCATGACTCAATACCACTTCACACATGGTACTGCTGTGGTTTTCAAGGAATGGTACTTGATTCCAGCTTGACCAATCACTTCAAAGTCTCCAGCTTTAGTAGACCCTTCTTGACTCAAGACCTGTCTTCTCAATTCAGCACAAGCACAATACTCTACCTCGTACACATCTACGTCTTTGTGGTTGCAAATGTAGTCCTTACTCCTTCCCCTGCACATAGAAGTTCTTATAAGTCAAACACATTTGAACATATGATTAACGAAAGGGATTATCAAAGACTCTTTGCTGCTGGATACTGAAACCTTGAGAGAAAAAGAAAGAAAATAAAAAGATGTTCTTACTAGAGAAGCAGCGACTTTTTACTGATCAAGTCAATAGTGTGTATACAAGATCCACATAACCAAGAATGTCTTGCTTACTGTGAGTGACTAAGAGCAAGTTCTCTGAAGGGTACTTATCAGCAAGAGTCTTCACCAAACTAAGAAAACGTTCTGTGCATTCTTCCACAGTCTCTTCCCACTGTGGCATCTGAACAAAACCAACATGACACACTCAGAAGAAGATCATCAAGTTTATAAACTCAAACTGCTTCTAAGAAAACAACATACCGAACAGAACAAGACAAGGTCTAGAGAGATTGATTACCTCTTTATAAACAGGGTCTACGTCATGATCCACCATTCCCTCAGGAAACATAGCTTCAAGATCTGAAATCTTAAAATCGAATTTCCCATATCTTTTGGAGTAACCTTAGGCTTAATAGCCATACTGTTCAGCATCTCACTCAAACCAAACTCGATAGACACCTGAAGCATACAAGAACCAACCACTTTAACTAGTTTATACCATTACATACATCACAACCATTACTAAGACCGTCGGTCATGAGATTTTGAGGGCTATATGAAATTTAGTAAAAACAATTATGTCTATGTAAATTATTCCTAAAAATTTGGGACCATAGACATTTGTCTATGTTCATGACCGCTCCTGAAGACGGTCATAGTTCAAGACTTATAGACTGAAAAATGATCGGAATCTTGACCTTGAGCTTAGATTTGTCGATGGAAATACACTACAAAAAATATTGATTGATTTTCGTAGCTATACGCGCGCGCCACAAATATAATTTGTTGACTATGGGCTTGTGGATATTTTCTATATGTTGCTATTTGTAGCTAGCATTCTACGACATTGCCACAAACGTTTTTTGAGGCTAATATACACAAATAGCTACTAACTGCATTGGTAGCTATGATAGACACAAGTAAATGGTTTAGCTATGATAGAGGTTAAGTGTTTGATGTAGAGTTTAACTTTGAATTTAGGGTTTGTATAAATAGTTTTAAATCTTATGATTTTCAGTTTATACGGAGGGAAGGAAATGAGGTCGCTCACTGTTTAGCAAGGAAAGAACCAATAAATAATATTTTTATACTAGTTGTATATATCCACATGTATGGCTTACCCCATCTTTGTACAAGGATTATTAGACCAGCTCCATTGGTCATCTTTTAAAGGGGTTCTTAACATTAAAGAAAAATGAAAAAGTAATTAATATTAGTGAGAGAGTGTAAAAAGACTCTTAATTTAGACATTTAAGGACTGGTACTAAACATCAAATGACAGATGTTACACTATCATTGTTTCAATTGGTTTTAAAAAATTAATGTGTAACTAAATTATTATAATAACATTATTTTTTTTGTTTTAGAAACTCTTGGAAGTTTTAAGTGATGGAGTTGTTCTTATGTAACGTCTGCCGATTCTTAATAAAGTTATATTTTACCGAAAAAATGGTTTTAAATATATGTATATATTATTAATGATTAATTTTGGGTTTATGGTTTAATTTGAATATTGAAATTAGCTTAAAGGTTAAGTTTTACAATTTAAGGTAAGAAATCTAGGAAAGTAAAGTTTACAGATTATGTTTAATAATTTTCACTTTTGTAAATTAATGTTGAATTTTTTGCCATATTTTTGTTGTTTTATCTTAAGAAAATATTATTAAATGTTGAAAATTTAAAGCTTATGGTCTGAATAGGGTTTGAAATTTCTACGCATAGCCGCAAACACACTACTTCCACACAATTCCACGATTATTTTCGTGGGCCTATAGTGGTAAATGATTTCTGCAAAATAATTTGTGGCTAAACGTTGTTTATTTTCTTCGAATAGCCACGAAATATTTATGTAGCTACTTAGCCACGAAAAATCTGCAAAATAACCACAAATTTTATCCTTTTAAAAATTGTTGCTATTTTTTTGCTATTTGTGACTTAAAAATTGCAGCCACAAAACTTTGTAGCTAATTTATGACTAAATGCTGCCTGACCGGGCACAGGGGAATGATCCGCGTAAGCGGGGAATCCCTGGATTAAAAAAAAAAAAATTTGTGACTAAATGAAGTTTTTCTTGTATATAAACGTCTTTAGACGACGTAGCGTTAGGGTTTGTTTAAGTCAACGGAGGAGAGAGCGGCGATAACTTCTGATGAGGTCTGAATGCAGCGGATGAAAGGAGAGACAAACACCCTGTGGATAGGAAACTGGATCTGAGATCGGATCCGTTGACCAGTTTGAAACGCACGAACCAAAAACGTCCTGAACGAGAGGAGGGTCCCAAAGTCTCGAAGCTGTATCGGGCCAGCTTGAAGATGTTTTGGTAGCCATTGGTTGTATTCAAACCTGCAGACGACTCCATTGTTTCTCTGATAGTGGTTGGTGGCTTGCCCTTTCGGAGTACATTGGAACCAGGAGTGTCAAAATGGGTAAAAGTTAATGGGTCAAACCAAGCCAATCCAAACAATGGATCTTAATGGATGGAATAATTGAGTATACATGGATTAATAGATTAAACGGGTTAATGGACTTAGTGGATTGGGTTAAAATGGTTTGGATTGTAATGGATAATGAGTTATCCATAACTAAACCAATAAAAATTTGTAACAAACAATAACTCAAATCAAATATATAAACAAAAAATAACTAAACCAATCTTCTAAACCAATTTTATTACACCAAATTTTATTTATTTTTTTATATATATAACTAAATTTTAATAAACTAAATCTAACCCAATTATTCACATATATATATATATATATATAAATTTGTTAACACCCAATTTTTCGTATATATAAAACTATTATATGTTGACTTTTTAATAATTCAAATATCTTATATATATAAAGTTGACTTGCTTTCCTTCTCGTACGTCCACATCATCAGGGAGGTAAGGGCTTTTCGTGCCATGTGGCAGTCCAAAAAAATTCAACAAAATAAACTTTTTGTTCTTTTATTTAGGGTTGTGTCGTACTTTTTCTTAAGGCCCAATATTTTATGTATGTTTGAGCACAAACCGAAACTCAATATAGATAATCACGCCGTCTCTTTCCTCCGTGAAGTGCGATTAACTTCCTGTAAGGCTGTAACACCTTAGGTTTCCATTTATTTGCTCTTTTAATCCCACTCGCCCAACTCTGCAGCATTGAATCGAGCTCAGCCTCTTCATACGTAACCGGGGAATGTTCAACTATAGATTTGCATGCTTGCAGCGATGAATCATCAACAGAGATAGTTGCTGATACCGCTACCACCGGAGAAGAGATCAACCGCTTAGACGAGAGATTGACGGTTGAGAAAAAGATGATCAGCCAAACAGATCCCAGGAGTCTGTTTGAGTTCAAGAGGGTACATTTGTACGGTGTGACATCGATCTGTGGAAGACGACCGGAGATGGAAGATGTTGTCTCCACGATACCCAGTTTCCTTCAGTCTCCAACCAATTCGTTGATAGATGGTCGTTTCAGTTCTCAATCAACCGCTCATGTCTTCGGTGTCTGCAACGGCCATGGCGGTTCTCAGGTAAAAAAAGTCAACCAATCATTGCAAAATCTCAGAGTTTTGATTGGAATCTTTAGGTTTTGTTGTGTAGGTAGCTAACTATTGCAGAGAAAGAAAAGGCTAGGAATAAGTACATTTACACGAGAGGTTGACTTTGGGGTCTATACTTATACATATCAGAAACTAATACGGACTGTACCAATACATATATTTCAGAGAAGCTAGCCCGTCGAGTGAAGAAGCATTTCCGACAAAGAAAGCAACAATTACGAGTTCACCAAGACAAGTTTTTGATGGAATACTTCTTCCACACCATTTGAGAACAACCATAATCCCTACACTGCCTCACTATATGTTTTTCTGTTAAGCAGCCGCATAGTCTCATTCTATTTTCCGTCATGTCTGTAAACCAAGAGTCCATCCTATGAGGCCATTGGCTCATGAATCATGTGTTTCTTTTTCTTATTACGGAAAATCTTCAGAAAAACTCGGGATGAGTTAGATGACTTCAAAGCTTGGTTTCATATGTTCACTCTATTCAAAATGTATGTGCATGTATCCAACTTTTTATTTGCTTATCTTATTGAATATCAGACTCATGTACGAGATAGTAAAGATTCCTTTTCCTTCTATTGTGTAGAAGGAAAGCTGCAATGCTGGAGATGCAGATGATGTAAATCAACGGTAGCTTAAATCAACAAACTGAATTATGCTTTTCCAAAGGTTGCTTTTGGAAAGAGTTGTGAGGTACCTTCACTTAAAGCCAAATTTTCGTGGTGTGAATTCAAAGGAAGAAGGGATTGAAACTCAGAAATGCAGCTTGTGAAAAGCAACAGGAAGAGATTCAATCAACTAAGGATTTAATTGCTAGGCGTGGTGCTGATGCAAATTTTGGCTCTGCTACTACTGCAGAAAAAGTAAGCAAGCTGCACAAACTTGATTCACTATTCTTCCCTACTCTTTTAACTGGTTATGGAAGGTTGAGGTTATGTTTCCCTTTTTGCATGTGTTATAACAGAAACTTGAGAAGCTTCAAGAACAGAAGCTCAGAGAGAAGCTATTTCAGCCAGATCACACATGAAATTCGGTCTCCATAGCATGGAACAAGTGGAAGATTGGAAGTCTGGTTAAAAATGTTGATTTTGGTTTCGAATATAAGATGAGTTTATGTTTGACCCAAAGGTTTACGATCAGAGATCAGAGCGCCCTGTGGGATAGTTGAGCATGGTTAAAATGTAGTCAGCAAGAGCTTGCTCTATATACCCAGCATTTTTTATTTTTAAACAAGACCTTTCTGAATATGTTTCTTTCTTTTTGCTTGAAAAGGGTTTCTTTATTGTGGTAGATTGTTTTAGAGATTCTGATCAACTTTTGGTTGCTTATGTGCGAGGATGATATTAAACATGCATTGTTTTAGATACTTAATGCGTCAGAAATATATTGTTCGTTTGTTTACTTTTTCCCCTAAAAACTTATGAGAGAAAGGCTGCAGCTAAGTGAGGCGAGGTAGTTCTTTTGGGTTTACTTTTGTTGATTATTTCTGCTTGTGACTAAAGTGTTCTTTAGGTGTATTGGCAAGGAACAAAGTTGTTGAGCGAACAATGTTATAAATGTTTATCAAAAAAATGTTATAAACATAATTAACAAGAACAAAAAAAGAGGAGAGATTTGTTTGCGATTTTTTTGCACATTTCATCAAATTCGAGCAACAACAGTAAAAAAAAAGAAAGAAATTTACAGTTTTTTTGTCACAAAGCTCATGCTTTAAAATATTAATAAGAAACAAAATGAGGGACCTCCGGAAATCATTGATAAATCATTGTAAGTTTCAAAACAGAAGTTCTGCAGTTTTTATGTGCATAATTGTTTGCTTGATGACATATTCTTTGATTGTTTAGGACTGGAATATAAAGTTAATATGTTGTTTTGTATCATTTAATTATGTAATTATATATGCATTTCTATGTTATTGTTGTTACTACGTGGAAACTGAGAATGAGATGTTTGATTGGATAAGAAATATATACTTTCATTTAATACGGCCAACATTAAAAAGATTAAAATTTTTAGCTACTTCTTTAAGTTTTATTCTTTGAAGACAAAAACAATTTCAAAATTATTAAAGATTACGCTACATTTAAATTATTTTATAAGATAGGATATGAAACTCAAGT
>NC_027753.1:22750529-22756835 GCF_000695525.1 Brassica oleracea var. oleracea | reverse complement strand
TAATCTTCTTATGACATCTACGTTTTGTTGTTGCTTAGGATGGTTATCTCTCAAAAGATCTGATTACTTACCAAGAACATGCTGGAGAATCTACAGATTCACATCCGCCATGCTCGATGCAGCGTCAAATGAGTTTTTGGATCAGACAAATTATGAGTATTGCTTTCTAGGTAAGATTTGCACGTACACAAATAAACATATCTGTAATGTGGTTTATAAGTCACCATTTTCAGTCCAATGTAATCTCTTTTATATAATCAATAGGCAAAGCCATCTTTGGATAAGTTTAGGGTTCTAATGAAGCATCTCTAATGAATAAATTTAATGAATCTAAGGTTATAGGAAAACATTGAAGAGATGACATGATGAATTTTTTTGCATAAGTTTGTGGGATTAAAATAACTTTTAAAAAACATACCTATTATTTGTATAATTTTGATAAAATATAAACACAATGTCAGCATACAAAAAACAATACTGTTAAAATTCCAAGATAAAAAATACATATTAATAAGTCTACGATCTACAAATAAAACAATAAAAAAATAATAAAATCTATACGTATACAAGTGAAAACAACAAAATATACATTTAATTGTACAAAATAAAGTCATGAACTTGAACAGTATTGTTTTAACATAAAAATTCAAATATTGGAGCAATACAACATATACACTCACCAAATATAATATAGTATAACATATACATTCACATCATTTAGATATTTTTCTTTCGCACCATTACAAATTTCTATATTTATTAAACCATACCGTTTCCAAATCAAAAACTCAAATTTACATACCATAAATATAAAATCACCAATGCAATAAAATATATCCATAGCTGTGTATTGAAAAATACCAAATCGCAAGTCAAGCTCTGAAATTTGACATCGTTTCAAAGGATCGATGCTACATAATTCTAGATTTATGTTGATCTTCACTTTGTACCTCTATGTTTTGTTTGCTTCTTTCAATTCTATTTTAAACCCCCCTTCCCTAAATATACCATAAATATAAAATCACTAATGCCATAAAATATATCCATAGCTGTGTATTGAAAAGTACCAAATCGCAAGTTAAGCTCCCGAAATTTGACATCGTTTCAAAGGATCGATGCTACAGAATTCTAGAGTTATGTTGATCTTCACTTTATACCTCTATACTTTCTTTGCTGCTTTCTTTTCTATTTTAAACCCTCCCCCCTCCCTTTTAATATATCATACTTATTAACCCTTCTCTTTCTATTCCCATGCAATCTCTTCTAATCCCACGTTCTTATATACAACAATAACTTTCAACCCAAGCTCCAACAAATTCAACTAACGATAGGTAAAAGGTTGGCACCAAAATTCTCACTTTATTCAAATATGGGATACAACTTACGATATTCATCTTTTGTCTGAACAACTACAAACAAACAAATATATTACTATATACCAAATGAATCAACAAATCCTTAACACCTTATTAGACAACAAAACATACAGAATACCCCTAGCATATATATATATATATATAAATATAAAGTAGAACTCTCTGCTTCTTGCTTAAGCCACGTCACTAAATAAGATAACAAGAATGAGCCACATGTCCTACTCTTTAATATGGGTCTGTAGTTCTCAATTTATATTGTTGCACGATTTCCGTTCTTAGACGTAGGGCCATTATTTACAAACTTAGCCCAGTAAATAATAAACACCCACTAATGAGGTCTACGTTTTCGTAACTGTAACGTCGCATAATCAAGCCATCTCCTCCCCTCGATTCCGTCGACGGAGTAATTCAATATTAATGGAGTGCAATCAATTCACCCCACTTTCTCCTCGCCTATTCAGATTTTTCACCTCCTCCATCAACAGAATCAGCTGTATATATATGGTCTCAAGGCCCTCACAAGGAATCACAAACCTCTTACGAATCATACTATTGGTCTTATTAATTGCTCTCACCACGATGCAAGAACCAAGGCTCGATAAAGTGGATATCGGACCCGAAAAAAAGTTCATCAATAGATCCACGGTGGTGAGAGAAGTAGCGCTTAGAACCAGAAATGGAGCTATCGACGTGGGATTTCATAGATTCAGAGACACCAATCCATGAGAGAACAGAGAGACAAAACCATGTCACTAATTTTGATGTCGAGAGGCTTCGAGCAGAGATCAATCAAAGAAACGTGCATCGAAGGTTCTTGCTGGCAGACCAATCTGGGGATAGAGTTGAAGCTAATAAGTTAATGTATTTTTTCTGTGCAACAATTGAGGTTGTGATGGTTAAAGATAATGCGAAAAGATGGATAAGAGGGAAGAGAGTTGTTATAAAGAGAGAAAACCTCAGAAAAGTCTTCAGTTTCAGTTATTTGTTAAATGGTGAAGGGATAAGAGCTCACTGCTGTTCACTCACATGGCGAAGCGAAGAGTGCCTACAGCTGTCCACGCACGTGATCTGTTGCCTCTTCCTCTGATTTTTGTTATTATTATCAAAGTCTTTAAAATTAATTTCAGTAACATATACGAGTGCTCTTATTGTATGTGCTACAAACAAAAGTTAAATAATACAACAGATTCAATAAACTAACAAAATAATAGCATAAGGAAATCCTTAAGTCTCAAAACATTTTTCTATTTGAGTGTTAAAAATGATATACTTTGTCAGTACATGATAGGTGTCTAATATGTGAGATAAGGAAATGAGATCAACTATTACACAAGCTATATCCTATTTACACTTTTATTAAAAACCCACAAAAATGAGTTTTTGGTTTTTCTTCACAATAAAATGGCACAATGTGATTGTCAGCAGAAAATTCAAACACGTAAAAAATGTGAGCAAATATTCATACGTTAAATTAAACGGGATATACTCTCATTATACCACTTCTTCTATACATTTTCCTAAAATTTGACACATTATAGCAACTAAAAAAGTTATTAGTTACTCCACATTTAGATTCTCTTATCATTTAACTAAATTTATTAATAAAACGTTTAATAACCCAAATATTTGTAAAATGATATTTTATTTTTAATCCAGCAAAAATGTGATATCAATATATCAGAAAATGTATGTTAGTGAACAATACATAATATAAAAACATAAACAACAAGAATAAAAAGTTCGTAAGAACACAAAAGGATATCCATTTATAACATGCTTCATCGAATCACGTCAACAAAAATAAAAGTGTAGATTTCACATAATTATTATCCACCAAAATCAATATTAGAAATATTAACAAGAAAATAAATGATTAATATACAACCATATCAATACATTAATATCACATTATAGAATACAATTTAGTAAAAATATACAATATAATTTGATTTTGATACAAATTTAATCAACAAATAATCATTAATTCAAATTAATATGAATTTTAAGAATAAATAAAAATTATAGGAACAAAAAGGAAAAAAATATATTAACAATATTATTTTCATATTTCATCAAATTTAGACCAACAGAAAGTTTACTTTTTGGTCACTAAACACACACCTAGGAAACATAGCAAAATTGATGGAAAACAACAACCAAAGACAAAGACATAGTCAAACATATATAAATCAAAAAAAAAAAAAAACTAAGTAAAAAAATACACAATACAATCAAAAATATACATTTTATAAGATAATCATTAAAGAAAATCATTCGTGGCATTGTTACTCAAGTTTTATCAAAACAAGATCAAATAAAATACAATAAAATCACTGACTCTGATAGATTTTTCCCTTCTAATCACTAAAATTAAGTTAACTAAATTAATAGGACATTGATGCAAAACTAACATCAAAAAGAATACACCTATTTGTAATTAGACATAGAAAAACATAAGAACAAAAATGAAAAGTTTTGAGTTTATAATATAGACAAGAGATCTAAAATTATTGTATTCAAATAAATATGAGGTTTTAAAGATTACATCATGAGTTCAAAAAATCAACAATTATACTGATGTTAAAAATAAACACGTAAATATTTGCATAGTCTAAATAAAAGACAATATAAAGTAACCAGACAAAGAACACAATGGAACATAAGTAAATTATGCTGATTAAAGTAAACAATCAAAAGATTAAACAAGAGAATTTATCTACTATGATCTTAAAAAGGTTTATCAAAAATACAGTTCTCGGATATAAAAATGATCGAAAAAGTTTTGTTAAGAGTAAATAGACACTTATATCCAGAAGATTAATTAATCTCGACTTACGGTCTAGATTTGAACGGAGGTTTTGAAGGTGGATTTTGAATTTTTAAAAATAAATAAAAACTAAAACATTTAAAATATCTTCTGGCAATTTGTGGATTTTTTTGGTGAAAATAAATTTAAAAATAGTCTTTTAAGAGAATTTTCCTTTCAACAACTATATCATGAAATTTAGATAAACGCAACGAAACTGATATATTGATACATTTGTGTATTTAGTTTTCTATTATTTTTCTATTTATGATGTTGAATATAGAGTCAGCATTAATCAGCTCATGTATAACTACAGTTGAACCGCTCTACAATTTATATGTTCCATATCTGAGATTGTTATGTTCCATATCTGAGATTGTAGTTCATATCGTTAAAGAATCAGCTATGATCAAGAATCAGCTATGATCAATTTTTTTTTTTAATTTCAACCAAAACTGCTTTCTAACCAATTTCTTAACAATTTATAACAGCTCCAATCCACTGGCATTGACGTATGCTATATGTAATAATCCAATAGCTAAGAGTTGAGTCACTTGCTTTCTTTCAAGCTTATTAAGAAACATTAGTCGGTGTTTTTCTTTAGAAAAAGAAGCTACCGACAACAACAATTCTTAAGCTCACTGAGCATATCACAACAACTAAGAAAACTACATGGTATTCTTATCAGAGCAGCCTCCTTATTGCATGAGGTAGAACCATCATTGTTCAACGGTAATCACCTTATCACGAACCACATTTCAAAACCTAAAAACAATCATTCAATCAATACATACAAATGCAAAACCAACTATCAAACAAAAATTGCTTACAAAAGAAAATATAACTTAGCACACAAAAATTACACTGCATCTCGCGCGTAGCGCGGACAAACCACTAGTTTAATAGTAAAATCAAGTTTTCCACCGAAACTCTAAATTGGATATTTTTTCATCAAAACGCTAAATTTCATTTTTCCCACAGAAACAACAAAATCATGTTTTCCTGCCAAAACTGCAAAGTTTTGTTTTTTTCGTCAAAACCAGAAAATCATATTTTATGCCAAAACCGCACAGTCGTGTTTTCTCATCAAAATAATAAAATCGAGTTTTTCCGCCAAAACCGTAAAATTGAGTTTTCCGCCAAAACCGCAAACTCGTGTTTTCCTACCAAACCGCAAAGTTGTGTGTTTCCCGCCAAAACCGTAAAATCAAAATTTCCTGCCAAAACGGCAAAGTAATCATCGGTTTTGTGTTACATCGGTTTCTTATCAGGTAATCATCAATGGCGAACCCAGGGGTAAAATTAACCCCACCAGAGGGTTGAGGCAGGGTGATCCATTATCTTCTTTCCTCTTCATTTTGTGCACCGAATCTCTGATCTCCCTCCTTCAAGGAGCGGAGGAAGAGAAGCGCATCTTGGGATTACGTGTTGCCCGTGCCAGCCCCCGAATCACACATCTCCTCTTTGCGGATGATAGCCTCTTTTTTTGCAAAGCAGAAGTGCGACAATGCAAGGAGATTTTAGACATTTTAGACACATATGGAAATGCTTCGGGACAAAGACTTAATGCGTCAAAGTCCTCCATCATTTTTGGGAATAAAGTTGACCATAGCGTAAAGCAAAGTATAAAAGGTGTTCTTGGGATTACTACTGAAGGAGGGATGGGCAAGTACCTCGGACTCCCAGAGCAAATACGTGGTTCAAAGATGAAAGTGTTTTCCTATGTACAAGATCGCCTCAATGGATGTGTCACCTCGTGGTCGGCTAGATTATTCTCGAAAGGGGGTAAAAAAGTTCAAATAAAATCAGTGGCGCAAGGTGTTCCGACATACAGTATGTCGTGTTACTTGCTTCCACAAGGCATCGTGGAGAAACTAAAAAGTGCAGTCTCAAATTTTTGGTGGAGCTCGAGCCAAAATAACCGAGGCTTGCATTGGATTGCTTGGGACAAGATTTGTGCTCCACATGATCAGGGTGGACTCGGCTTCTTAGATATACACGATTTCAATATTGCTTTATTAGCAAAACAACTTTGGAGATTGATACAGTTTCCAAACTCCCTCCTCGCCCGAGTTTTGAGAGGACGATACTATAATCGATCAAGCCCTTTGGAAGATCGTAAGG
>NC_027753.1:22743747-22750348 GCF_000695525.1 Brassica oleracea var. oleracea | reverse complement strand
ACATTCCTTCATTAGGCGTGGTACAAGGGATTGGGATACTAACCTTCTACTGGAGTACTTCCATCCTGAGGAGATCCCGCTGATCCTCAAACTACGCCCAGGCAATACATGGTCTATGGATGGGTATGCATGAAACTATACAAAGTCATGCGTTTATTCGGTGAAATCAGGATATAACCGGCTACAGACGACTAAAGTGAGCGATTCTGCAGCTCAGGTTGTACAACCAAGTATCACTGGTTTACAGAGCCATGTGTGGAGTATCCCTGCCCCGGGGAAGATGAGGCATTTTATGTGGCAAGCTTTGACAGGATGTATTGCGACGACCGAAAGACTTGCCTACAGACACCTGGGCACTGATAGGAGCTGTCCTAGATGCGGTGACCCTGAGGAAACCATTAACCATCTTCTTTTTGAATGCCCCCCGCCCTCCAGGTGTGGGCTTTATCGGACTATCCGTCTCTTCCGGGTTACTTCCCGAGTACTGTTTTTCAAAACATGAACTTCCTATTTTTGAAGAAGAAAAATGTGGCCTATATGGAACCACTTATTGAGACCTTCCCATGGATCCTATGGTACATTTGGAAAGCACGCAATGATAAGGTTTTTAATGGAAAAGAGGTATCACCTGTGGATAAAAAGTTATGCGTTTTTATTTAAAAAAAAATGAAATTTACGCGACAAACAACGGTTTTCCAAGAATCGTCAAACCAAAATCGCATCGGTTATCAAACGACAAAACCCGAAGTGATAACTAACCGCCTCTTTATTCTTTTCAATCAAATCAAAAGAGACTGGGGGACAAATGTTGGACCCAATTTCGGTCAGTACATTAATGGGCCGCGATCAAAGATATGGGCTGTAAAGAACTGAAGCCCATAGCAAGCAATCGAGCTCGAGAACGAAGACATCGAAGTCCTGAAGATCGCAGAACAAAAGACGAAGTTCGCGGAGCAGTTACGAAGGTCACGAGGTCGACTTACAATAAAGGAAGGATAACTGACATGAAGAAGGACACGTTGAAAAGCCTAGAGAGAGCGACACACTTACATGTTAGGAAATATGCGGTCAAATTTTGCGGTAAACCAGAATTTATGGAAGCGGGAAAACCCACACACAATTGTTAACGGAGTTCAGCCAATCTTGCCTACGTCTCCGGACCTGCTACAGATCTTTTATTATCAACCCGGGAAATTTTTACAAGCTCTCAACTCACACCCGACCCCAAATACACTCAAAAAATTACACTTAATTTCTTATAGAGAAAGATTTTCTCACAAGAAAGTTTTTTTTTTCTCTCTTGCTCACTCTCTTCTTCTCTTGTTTTCTCTTTGTTTTGGGATGGATTTCTTCTTCTCCTTGTGTGGTTATTTATAGGAGATTATGAGGAGTTGGTGAGACTTCTTGTTGCACCTACCAAAAAACACAAAAGAAATGTGTTGTTGAATTAATCAACAAACATGTTCTTGATACAACTTCTTGTTGTACCTACCAAAAACATGTTCTTTACAGTGTTCTCCCACCAAAACCGTAAAATCGAGTTTTCCCGCCAAAAACGTAAAATTGAGTTTTCCCGCCAAAACGGCAAAGTCGTGTTCTCCCACCAAAACCGTGAAATCGAGTTTCCCGCCAAAACCGTAAATCGAGTTTTTCCGCCAAAACCATAAAATCGAGTTTTCCCGCCAAAACCGTAAAATTGAGTTTTTCCGCCAAAACCGTAAAATTGAGTTTTCCCGCTAAAACATCAAAATTGATTTTCCTGCCAACATGGCAAAATTGAGTTTTCCCACCAAAACCGTAAAATTGAGTTTTAAAACTTCAAAATCGATTTTCCTGCCAAAACGTCAAAATTGAATTTTCCCACCAAAACATTAAAATTGAGTTTCCTGCCAAAAATGCAAAATCGTTTTTCCCGTCAAAACCATAAAATTGAGTTTTCCTGTCAAAACCGTAAAATTGAGTTTTCCCAACAAAAATTGTGTTTTCCATCAATGCCGTAAATTTGAGTTTTCCCGCCAAAATCGAAAATCGAGTTTTCCCGCCAAAGCCGAAAAATCGTGTTTTCTCGTGAAACCCGTAAAATTGAACTTACTACCAAAATCGTAAAATTGAATTTTCCCCCCCAAAACCATCAAATTGAGTTTTTCCGCCAAAACCGCAAATTCGTGTTTTCTCGCAAAAACCGCAATATTTTATTTTCTGGCCAAAACCTAATATTGTGTGTTTCTCGCCAAAACCGTAAAATTGTATTTCCGCTAAAATAGAAAATCTTGTTTTTTCGCTAAAATGTTAAATATAGGTTTTTCTCTAAAATCACAAAATTATCTTCCCTCCTAAATTAATAAAATTGTTTCTAACACCAAAACCATATAATTGTATTTATCAAAATTCTAAGTATTCTTTTTGTTTTCAGCCTCAAAATAATATTTTTACTTAGAAACCATTTAAGCTATAAAATTATTGTTCATTGGTTAACCATTAAAACGTTTAACTCATTAACTTAAATGAGTTATGGATTGACCCAATCCATTTGTCAAATGGATTGGTTAAAACCATAACCCATATAAACTTAAAACCATTTGGATATGGTTTGGTTTGGATTGGTTTACCCATTTTGATACCCTTTGTTGGAAGTAATATATAATACACCTGACGTAAAGAAATAAAAGACTTATTATTGGGGTTCACCAACCAATAGAATTTTGTTATTTTGATATTCGATATCTTTTAAAAAACAAAATAGAATATTATCAAATTATATTATGTTTTTTAAATAAAAAAATAAATAATAAATAGCAGTAGTTACAAAAAAAAGATTTAAAAAAAAGATTTTTAAAAACTAAACCCTAAATCCTAAACCCTAAATCATAAACCCTTGGATAAATCATAAAATCTAAATCAAAAACACTAACTACTAAAACACTCAAGGGTTTAGGGTTTAGTGTTTATTGATTTATTGATTTAGTGTTTAGTGTTTTTTATTTAGAGTTTAAGATTTATCCAAAGATTTAGGGTTTACCCAAGGGCTTAGGGGTTTATTCAAGGGTTTAGGATTTATGATTTAGGATTTAGGGTTTAGTGTTTTGCTGATGACGTTAAAAATATTTTTTCAAAAAATTCTTTCTTTTGTAACCACTATTATTTTTTTATTTTATTTTCTACCTTTTATTTTTAAAACATAATATAACTTGACAATATTCTGTTTCCTTTTTTAGAAGATATCGAATATGAAATAATGAAATTCTATTGGTTGCTGAACATAGATGTTCACCTTGGGGGGGATGAACCCCATAATAACTCGAAATAAAACATGTGTTTCATCAAATATTATTAATATTTCTAATAAAAACGTAGCAACTGGTAGTAATGAAAATAAAGGATCATGGGTTTGGCCTAAGCTACTAAAGCTGCGACCCATTGCTTATGAATGCATTCGTTATGAGGTCAGGGACGGCAAATCTTTCTTTTGGTTTGATAACTGGTTTAACATGGGAAAGTTATTGAATATAACAGGGGAGTTAGGTATCTGCTATCTTGGAGTGAGCAGGTCTGCTACTCTGGCCGAAGCGAGCAACAATAATGGATGGAACATCCGGAGGTGGGGGCAGAGGAGATATCCTCAACTATGTGATACAATTGCTGTGACTTGTCTGCCAGAAGCCACTACAGGGCCTGATAGAGACTTATGGAGACACGGTCATGATGACTTCAAACCAACCTTCTCAGCTGCAAAGACTTGGGACTACTTGCGTATCAAAAAGAGCAAACTCCCATGGCACAGTCTAGTTTTGTTTCCTCAGGCCATTCTAGACAGTCATTCATGGTTTGGCTAGCATTCAAGGATAGATTATCCACTGGAGTAAGGATGAGAGGTTGGAGAACTGAGCAAGGATGTGTTTATTGTGGAGAGAGGAATGAAGACAGTGATCACCTGTTCTTCGCATGTCCCTATACCATTACAATATGGATGAATGTTGAAGAACGTTTACTTGGTGCAAAGATTACGCTGGATTGAGAAGACACTAACAGACTCGGCGCAGTCCTTCTCAGACTTCTATATACGTTTTACGGAAAGAAAGGAATTCAAGAAGACATGGGGGTGCTTGTGCTTCAGTGGACATGAAAACTCGGGTTATTGGAAAGCTTGTGAAGAATCGCATTTCTTCTCTAAAGTACGTGGGGAATCATCGGTTGGAAGGCCTTTTAAAGCGATGGTTTGCTGCCTATCCATTCTAAAACATCACATTTTTTTTATTCTTTATACTATAGAAAAAGGGCTCACCATATTGTAAATCCCCTTTCATCATTTGATCAATAAATTTAATATTTCATCAAAAAAAAATTAAATTACAAATTAGATGCAGACATGTTTCAAAGGATGATGAAGAAGAAGAAGAAGCTGATGTTTTCTTGGACGATTTCCCGGTTGACATGTTTGATCAAGTTGATGATTCAATTCGAAGTTCTTAAGACTGTTGTTGTTTCTATTATTAGATTGCTTCCCACTGCATGTGTGTGTTTAGGTCTAATTGACGCAGACTCTAACTAGCTTTGTTTTTAGTTGTACTTCACAAGCAACACTCTTAATTACATACATTGTTATGTAATGATAATCCTTGTTTCTCTGTTAATTTTCTTTTGTTGGCAGAAATATAAAATCTTATTTGATTGAATCAACTTTGAAAACATATTTCATAATTCATACAAAAGCAACTCAAATACAACCAAATAGTACAGAAACAAATGAACTGAAGAGAACTGACCAAAATGACCAAACCGGTGTTCGGCTTATGACATGATCATGACTAAACCTGATTCCAACTTGACCATGACTCAATTGCTTTAGTATTTGAGACCTCTCTTCTCAGTTCAACATAAGTACAGTACTCTACTTCGTACACAGTTGTATCTTCACAGAACGTGGAGAATATTGTTCCTACTCCTTCCCCTGAAAATTCCATCAAAGAGTCTTACAGTGTAACAATATATCAAAACAGCCATACAAGATCAAGAAGTTATGTAGGAGTTTATACAAGATCATTTTTGATGTTTCAGTCTTTGTTTAATCTCACATAACATAAATTTGTGAGCAGAATATTTTGCGAAAGGATCACGAGCACGAAATTACTTATTTTTCTTTATAAATCATGACTACCTTGTAGTTATGGTCCTTCCTTCATGACAATCATATTACTGATCAGGTTTAATATATGGAGATAGATGACAAAAAACGTCATTATTCTTCGAGAAAAAAAAAGTCTTGTCTAGCGCAAAGCAATTTGTAAATGACAGACGATAAATCTTTTTATTTGAGTTTAGAATCACTCGTTTTTAGTTTCGGTTGTCCAGTGTCGTGATGATCTTCTGGAGACACTGAGAAAACCGAGAGTTGGGAACATGATCATTTGTCTGCTGTGCTGGTCAAGGAATGGTACTTGATTCCAACTTCACCAAGACTTGTCATCATCTCAAAGCCTCCAGCTTTAGTAGACCCGTCTTGACTCGAGACTTTTCTTCTCAGTTCAGCACACGCACAGTACTCTACGTCATACGTATCTACGTCGTAAGGGGATGCTTTGGCTCTTGAAGTCAAAGTTCGTCTATATTCCTTAAGATTCTCTAAATCTAGGGTGAAAGAGAATATATAGTAGAAACGACTTTATAAAGTTAGAGCCTCGAGAGAGTGTCACTATCAACAAACGTTATCTTCTTATTTTCTGTGTATTTTACTCTAAAATACGTTCTTGCTACGTACAGCCACTGCCACTTATTAGATTCACTTACATTACTTCATTTTTGAACACACTCAATTATTCAAAAGGAGTTCATATTTCACACAAAAAGTAATTAACAGCATACTCAAACGTAATAATTAACAAAAAGATAGTAAAAATCAGTTAAAACCATATCGCATGCATGGAACTATACGTACGTAAACAACGGTAGGGTACTTTAGTCATCTAGCCAGGCGAAACCTACATCCTCTCCGTAAAGCTGCCAAGTAGTCGTGCTCTCGTAGTAGCGAAACGAGTCGTTGTGGTTCATAAACCCTTCTGTGAAGATGTCTGTCCTAAAATAGTCGCTAACGTAGCGTTGAGTGGTGAAGACCCGGTGGAGTTAAGGTGTAACACCCCAAAACCCAAGCCCACAAAGATTTTGAGAAAAGGCCCGCTCTGCGGCCTATCTTGATTAAAATCCCTAGGGTTTCCTTGCCACTCCTATAAATACAAAGTCTCCACCCTTTAGACTTCCATCAGAAAGATTAGAAGTGAGGCCCTGCAGAGAATCCCCGAAGATCGGAAGCCCTAGCCGTCGACTCTTTCTCTCTCTTCCGCGCCGCCTTTCTCCTCTTACTCCCTCTTCCCCGCGCCGTCTCTCTCCCTTCTCTCTCTTCGCCGCGCCTCCTTCTCTCCTCTCTCTCCTCGCCGCGAGCAGCCGCGAGTGGTGGTGGTGGTCGTGTGGCGTCTCGGATCTCAACTCTCACTTCTCTCGCCTCTCATCTCAGATCCAGATCCAGATCTAGGCTAAGGTGAGGTATTCTACCCAGATCTCTTTCATGCTCTTTTATATTGTTGAATGGGTTGCTAGGATTGATTAGATC
>NC_027753.1:22739270-22743381 GCF_000695525.1 Brassica oleracea var. oleracea | reverse complement strand
ACTGGTGGGGAGTATGGGAAAACGCGGCGGCCGTAGCGTTCAAAAATGGCAGGCTAAGAATAGAGGCGCCGGTAAGATTGAGTCACGCCAAGTCTTGGCGGGAAGGGGCCGTAATACACTGCAAAGGGTATAGACTACATCCAAGGGAACCGGATGCCGAGTGTACCAGGGCAGGCGGCTCCACAGCAACGCAGCAAGAAAAGGGGAGGGTTGGTCCGCTTGAGCTTTGTAGGTCCTAGAGTACTAGGATGAATGGAGTCTTAAATAATAAACTGAATTGTGCGAATTGAGTGATGACTGAGTTCATTGCATTGCTTGTTTTCGCGAAATGAAACCTTAATAGCTAGTCAAGAAATGGGTGTAGTGACTAGTCGGTTCTCGTTTCGCATTGAGCAGTATAAAAGCTCATGGGGGAGACTGGTCTAGAATCGCTTCAATGAGTATTCATACTCACCTCTCTTTTCCCCTCTTCCTTTTTGCAGAACTATAAGTGGAAATGTCAATGGTAAGAAAGGATACGCACCTTAAACTCATGGGACCAGAAACGGGACACACGGAGATGTCGGGAAAGTAGACATGTGTGTCCTAAACCCCGCGCCCAGGAACCCCGGTTGGAAATGGGGAAGGGGCGGGTGTTTCACTTTTTCTGATCAACTTGGAACTTCTCAACACTTTTTCAGATAAGGGATCAGCGTTTCCGCTATTGCCCGTTTTCCTTATGGTTCTGATAGACCGTCATAGCTAACGTTGAAGGAAAATTCGAACAGCTCAAAGTCTCCGGCCAAGATCAGGTCAACAAAAAGTCCTCGTACCGCAGTGTAGTGGAGTTTCAGAGGTTCAGGAATGGGTAAAAAGGAGTTGTAAGGCAAGTATACAGAGGGATTAGTCGCCTAGCACGGCAAGTTAAGGGGGAATGGAAAGTCGGACCTACGAGCGGAAGGAAACGTTTCGCCGGCGACACCGCCCCACACCGGGCCGGGAAGGCCGGGGGGGAAGAGAGACGGACGCAAGGCCGAGGCGTGCGCAGCTTCACGGAGGAATTAAACTCTGCAAAGAAATGGATTCCTGGCATTCCGATATAACAGTCAAACTCGTTTCCACATATATAAAAAAAAATATATATATGGGCGCGGGTCCAACCACCATGGCGTGGGCCCGCCGATGAGGAAGAGGTGAACCAGGGCGGCCAAGGGACTACCGGCGAGACAGTAGGGGAAAGCCAATTTCAGATTGTGAGAACTAAGCTAAGGATCATCTTGGGGTAAAAAGGATTATGGAGGATCATCTTGGGGTAAAAAGGATGACAGAGAGTTATCTTGGAGCAGAATGCGAAATGCTAATAAGGATATGGGATCTTCATAGGGTAAAAAGGGACGGTAAGAACCACACCGTGGATGAGATTTCATGGAATGCTGAAGCAGCATTAGTTTTGAGAAATGATCGAAAAACTGCCATCTCTGCATGACTACAATTACATTCTGATCAGGTCTTTGTTTTTACGCTGCAGGATGTCTTCACCAGTGCATCACGAGCTCGGAGAAAGACGCATGCGCTATGGACCAAAAGGGACAAGGGCGTACGCCCGCAACCCCTACTGTGACGCTTGGGGTGACATGGTACCTGCACTCTTCCCAGATGAAGAGGAAATGGAGTTCGCGGAGCAGCCGAACGCCCCCATCCAGGAGACGACCGTGAGGCGTCGGGTTTTGATGCCCCATTTTCAGCGGGCAGCCGAGTACAGGCGATTGTACCAGGGTCAGGGGACTTTCCAGTTTGCGCCTGAAGTTGACATGACACCTGCCACTAAGGCCGAGGGCGCCCAAGGATGACGGGGCCGACCAGGGAAGGTCCGGGACTGATCAGGATGGAGGACAGTGTACCAACGAGGAAACATGGGCGTCCAAGGAAGATTCCGAGCATTGATGCAGAGAGCCTGAGGAACATAACCGGAGTATGTCGGTGTGGAACAGTGATGCAGGCCAGGCAGGGACCGCGCTCAGTCCGGGAGTACACAGAGGAATTCCTGGAGTCAGCCAAAAGATGCAAGCCCAAGACAACGGAGGATTGGTGCCGGTGGTACAAGGCAAGACTCCGCGAAGAAATTCGGGGAAAGCTGATTGGTGTGTTGGAACCATGGGAATTCGCCTTGGTGAACCGGATGGCCGGTCAGGCAATGGAGGCTGAACGGACACTTACTCGTCGGGTCGTCGCCATCTCGAGCTCTGAGGAGGACATAGAGGTGGAAGAGGATCCATCGGAGGACTCAGAGTGGGAAGAGGAGTCGGCGTCGTCGACGGGGAGTGGCCGCGTGGCTGGTCCTAAGCCGGAAGGGGAGCAGAAGTCTCCAGTTCGAAGTGGCTAGTTGTGATTCCTGAATCAGCTACTAGGAGTAGGACACGGTTTTCTTCATTTCCTATTGTTCTTTTTAGCTTTTCATTTCTTGTTATAAGGATATTCGCGGATTTTGGCGATACCTTGAGACCTATCTATTTATTGTAGTCCTACTCCATTTCATTTATTAAATTCATTGTTGGTTTTAAATGAACTTGAGCAAGTAAGATGCCTTTTGTGTGCTTCCCTTGATTGTGTTTGAAAACTTTCCCCGGGTTTTGAGATGTTAAGATTTAAAGCCTGAAGATTGGAATTCGGGGCGAATTCTGATTAACAGGGGGAGAATTGTAACACCCCAAAACCCAAGCCCACAAAGATTTTGAGGAAAGTCCCGCTCTGCGGCCCATCTTGATTAAAGTCCCTAGGGTTTCCTTGCCTCTCCTATAAATACAAAGCCTCCACCCCTTAGACTTCCATCAGAAAGATTAGAAGCGTAGCTGTCCGGTAGTACACAGAGGAATTCCTGGAGTCAGCCAAAAGATGCAAGCCCAAGACAGTGGAGGATTGGTGCCGGTGGTACCTAGCCATCGACTCTTTCTCTCTCTTCCGCGCCGCCTTTCTCCTCTTACTCCCTCTTCCCCGCGCCGTCTCTCTCCCTTCTCTCTCTTCGCCGCGCCTCCTTCTCTCCTCTCTCTCCTCGCCGCGAGCAGCCAGAGGACGTAGAGTTGGAAGAGGATCCATCGGAGGACTCAGAGTGGGAAGAGGAGTCGGCGTCGTCGATGGGGAGTGGCCGCGTGGCTGGTCCTAAGCCGGAAGGGGAGCAGAAGTCTCCAGTTCAAAGTGGCTAGTTGTGATTCCTGAATCAGCTAGTAGGAGTAGGACACGGTTTTCTTCATTTCCTATTGTTCTTTTTAGCTTTTCATTTCTTGTTATAAGGATATTCGCGGATTTTGGCGATACCTTGAGACCTATCTATTTATTGTAGTCCTACTCCATTTCATTTATTAAATTCATTGTTGGTTTTAAATGAACTTGAGCAAGTAAGATGCCTTTTGTGTGCTTCCCTTGATTGTGTTTGAAAACTTTCCCCGGGTTTTGAGATGTTAAGATTTAAAGCCTAAAGATTGGAATTCGGGGCGAATTCTGATTAACAGGGGGAGAATTGTAACACCCCAAAACCCAAGCCCACAAAGATTTTGAGGAAAGGCCCGCTCTGCGGCCCATCTTGATTAAAATCCCTAGGGTTTCCTTGCCTCTCCTATAAATACAAAGCCTCCACCCCTTAGACTTCCATCAGAAAGATTAGAAGCGTAGCCCTGCAGAGAATCCCCGAAGATCGGAAACCCTAGCCGTCGACTCTTTCTCTCTCTTCCACACCGCCTTTCTCCTCTTTCTCCCTCTTCCCCGCGCCGTCTCTCTCCCTTCTCTATCTTCGCCGCACCTCCTTCTCTCCTCTCTCTCCTCGCCGCGAGCAGCCGCGAGTGGTGGTGGTGGTCGTGTGGCGTCTCGGATCTCAACTCTCACTTCTCTCGCCTCTCATCTCAGATCCAGATCCAGATCTAGGCTAAGGTGAGGTATTCAACCCAGATCTCTTTCATGCTCTTTTATATTGTTGAATGGGTTGCTAGGATTGATTAGATCATGTTTGTTGTTAGGATGATAGACCATATTGCATTAGAACCCTCATACTGATTTAAGATTCTAAATAAACTGGTGTGTTGATGATTGATTGATTGTTTGATTGGTTGAAGATCTGTGGTTTGTGATTGAGAGCTAGGAT
>NC_027753.1:22698293-22738920 GCF_000695525.1 Brassica oleracea var. oleracea | reverse complement strand
CGGGAAGGGGCCGTAATACACTGCAAAGGGTATAGACTACATCCAAGGGAACCGGATGCCGAGTGTACCAGGGCAGGCGGCTCCACAGGAATGCAGCAAGAAAAGGGGAGGGTTGGTCCGTTTGAGCTGTGTAGGTCCTAGAGTTCTAGGATGACTGGAGTCTTAAATAATAAACCGAATTGGGTGAATTGAGTGATGACTGAGTTCATTGCATTGCTTATTTTTCGTGAAATGAAACCTTAATAGCTAGATTCAGAAATGGGTGTAGTGACTAGTCGGTTCTCGTTTCGCATTGAGCAGTATAAAAGTTCATGGGGGAGACTGGTCTAGAATCGCTTCACTGAGTATTCATACTCACCCCTCTTTTCCCCTCTTCCTTTTTTGCAGAACTATAAGTGGAAATGTCAATGGTAAGAAAGGATACGCACCTTAAACTCATGGGACCAGAAACGGGACACACGGAGATGTCGGGAAAGTAGACATGTGTGTCCTAAACCCCGCGCCCAGGAACCCCGGTTGGAAATGGGGAAGGGGCGGGTCTTTCATAAGGTGCTGAGCTGGAATCGTGGAGACTTGGAGAGCAAAAGAGTATCTTAGAGATATGGAAAGAGGAATAAACTTGAGGAGCAAGTTTATGACTTAAAGAAGATGAATAGGTGCATTCCAAGAAAATGAAAGTTGTACTTAATGTTATGGAAGATGTCTATATCCATGTTGCCTTGGAGACTAGGGTTTCAGGAACGTGGAGAATAATATAAGATAGCTATGGGTCGTTTGTAGAGAGACATAGACACATATGCTGATCTTATAGAGAGAGAGAAGTTATTGGAAGTGTTCTTGGGTCGTGCTGAAGCAGTGGCTGAAGTACTTGACGGGAGAGAAACATAAGCGGGTAGCTTAGGAATCCTTCAGTGTCGTGTGTTAGGGTGTTAACACTAGACGAGTAAATCTGAATAAACAAAGTCTTGTAATAGATTGTTTAAAGGAGATTCTAATAAAGCAGAGTATTTGATTGTATTGTTTTGTCTCTTGAGTTATCTTCTGCAGTACTATTGTAGTGTCATCTTGCACTAACAAGTGGTATCAGAGTGGGGCCCCTAAGATATCGGTGTTATCCTGAAGGTGAAGATGGACACGATTGTTTCTATGCAGAAGGTGATCATGTTGAATGCGGACCAGAATGGTCATTGAAAGGCTCGCATGAAGCAGATGATTCGAGGAATCAATGAAGATGCGTGGACAGCTGTGAAGATTGGTTGGGAGGAGCCTACCATAGTCACAGGAGATGGGAAGAATCCTAATCCAAAAGAGGATTGGTCAGAGGCAGAACACAATGCATCTAAGTTTAATGCAAAGGCGTTGTCGGTGATTTTTGGAGCAGTTGAAGCAGAATAGTTCTAGCTGATTCAGGGGAGTACTTCGGCTAAAGAGGCATGGGAGATCCTGCTGAATTCGTTTGAAGGAGATGAAAGTGTCAAGAGAACACGTCTAGATCATCTTGAGTCACAGTTTGAGAATCTCAGGTGGTCAGATAATGATTCTGTTGCGAGCTTCAGTGCCAAACTCAGTGGTATGGCGCATGAAGCATGTGTACTTGGGAAGAAGTACAAGGAGAAGAAGTTGGTAAAGAAGTTACTACGCTGTCTTCCAACGAAGTTTGGAGCTCACAAGGCGGTTTTGAATATGACCACAAACACGGATGAGCTCAAGTTTGACATGCTTGTGGGTATGCTGAAGGCAAAAGAGATGGAGACAGACAGTAGTTCAGTCTCTACGTCAGGTGGTGCATCAAGGAGCATAGCTCTTGCTGCTGACAAAGATGGAGATAGATCTCTGAATGTTAAAGATGCCATGGGGATGTTGGCTAGGAATCTGGGTAAGATGATGAATTCCTCTGGTCAGAGGAATCAATATGGTCGCCAGGGAGGTGATCGTGGCAATAACAGAAGAAGAGAACGTCTTAGATGCTATGAGTGTGAAGGTGTTGGTCATATAAAGGCTGACTGTCCTGTAGCACAACGGAGAGAACTTAAGTGTTCTGAGTGTAAAGGTGTTGGACACACACGGAATGAATGTCCAAACTTAAAGAAGGAAAAAGGAGTTCCATTGCAGTCGTCTCATGATTTAGAGTCTGAAGAAGATGGAAAGGTGTTGAAGAACCTTGTTGCATTTGGTGCACTCAAGGAGGAATCTAGTGAATCCTCTGATTCAGATGCTGATACAGATGATGAGGAGTATCACGTGCTGCTAAATAAGTGGTTGAATCTCAAGAATGAGAATATGAGGTTACAACATGATCTGGTGCATAGCCGTAAGCAGAATGAAGAACTTTCTGAAGAACTTGCTGCTATAAGTGAGAAGAATGAATCTCTGGAGCAGGAGGTTAGCAAGCTGAGGGAAGTTTCGACTAGTGAACAAGAGAGAGCAAGGATGCTAGAACGTGATTTGGCTGACAATCGCAAACAGATCAGGATGCTCAACAGTGGATCCAAGGACTTGGATAAGATACTCTCAATGAGACAACCAGCCAAAGTGAATTGGGGACTGGGATATCGAGGAGCTGAGAGTACTGGCGTACATCAGAAGGGGCTGTCACACTTCGTGCAGGGGAGCATAGAAAAAAGTGGAGCCAAAGAAGCTTGTCATGAAGTACGTTGGGACGTACGACAAGGAGTAAGGCAAGAAGTTCTACAGCGTAGCTGTCATTAACAAGCCGAAAGTAGTACATCAGTGCAACAACATGAAGGTCAGACATGAGGTTCTGAAGCATGGTTGTGCAGATGGTACAAGGAAGGAGACTGATCGGTGCATCAACAACTGTGTTAGGCCAAGCAAGAAGCAACATCAGATGTGCTGTTGGTTCTGTGGGAAAGTTGGACACAAGAAGGTGGAGTGTTTTGCTCGTGAGAAGAGCATAAACATGGCCAAGAAGGTGAACAAGACGTTCACTAACCCCAAGAGGGTTGAAGAGGTGCTCTTAGCCAAGAGTGGCTTACTTGATGAGGTCAAGGAAGAGACATTAGGAGAAGGGTGCAGCTACGTTAAGAGTGATCTTGAGGTTGATCAAGAAGCATCAAATCTGGAGCCAGGACACGAGGTTGTTTGTGGTACAAAGGGGAAGGAGATTGAACAGGAAGTGATCCGAGATGATCTTCAGGAGGGTGATAGTGAAATCACTCCAAGATAATAGCAACGAGTGCAAAGTGCACTCGGTGTGGATGGGGAAGGGCTCATGGTCAAGAAGACGACACATGAAGGAAGCCAGGTCCTCAACAGAAGCTGGTCAAATGGTAGTTCGACAGGTGTGTCAGGTCGTGATGCAGTACTTGTTATTCCGTTGCAGCATGGGCTATGTCATGATTATACATGAAGAAATAGACGGCTGGGTCTATAAGGCTTGACATCTAAGCATCTGTTTTAGCTTAGTATGCAATCAAGCAGGGGGAGAATGTTGATGTTCTGGTACAGAGAATGCATATCTCATGGGGGAGAAAATCATGGTGTGGTGCAAATCTCGTGGGGGGGGGGGGGGGGGGAAAAGCACATCTGGTATGGAAGTTTCCAGGTGAGGAACGTGGTTGCTGAACCAGAAGATTGTTGTGCTTGATCGGCATACAATAAAAGGGGGGAGATTGAAGATGTAAGATGTCTGACATGAAGTAGTCGCTGACGTAGTTTCTGAAGCAGACATCGTGTTGAGTGGTGAAGACCATGTGGAGTCAAGGTGCTGAACTTGAGTCGTGTAGACTTAGAGAGCAAGAGAGTATCTTGGAGATATGGAAAGAAGAATAAACTTGAGGAGCAAGTTTATGACTTAAAGAAGAGGAATATGTGCATTCCAAGAAAAGGAAAGTTGCACTTAATGTTATGGAAGATGTCCATATCCATGTTGCCTTGGAGACTAGGGTTTCAGGAACGTGGAGAATAATATAAGGTAGCTATGGGTCGTTTGTAGAGAGACAAAGACACAGAGGCTGATCTTATAGAGAGAGAGAGAGAGAAGCTCTTGGAAGTGTTCTTGGGTCGTGCTAAAGCAGTGGCTGAAGTACTTGACGGGAGAGAAACATAAGCGGGTAGCTTAGGAATCCTTCAGTGTCGTGTGTTAGGGTGTTAACACTAGACGAGTAAAGCTGAATAAAGAAAGTTTTGTATAGATTGTTTAAATGAGATTCTAATAAAGCAGAGTGTTTGCTTGTATTGTTTTGTCTCTTGAGTTATCTTCTTCAGTACTATTGCAATGTCATCTTGCACTAACAGTCTGTACTCAAAGTATCTAACGTGTTTGAAGGAAACACAAAACTGCTGGACGTCAAAGACTGAGCTGTAGACAACTCGGAATGACTTGGCTCATTGGCTAAATTCTCATCTATAACCGGTTCTTGCCACATGACTTTTGCGGCTTTGGCAGTTGCGACTTGTATATCTGTGGGAGAGCAGCTAACCGGACGAGGAAGAAAACCGGATAATTTTGGGAAGTTGAGATAACCGGAGTTGCCTTTAATGGCTAAAGCCGCAACGTCATGAGCTTGAGATACCATCTCAGCCGTTGGGTAAGTCCCAAGCTAGATTCTTGATTTCTTCTTTGGTTCTCTAATCTCTGACACCCATTTTCCCCAACTCCTCTTCCTTACTCCTCTATATGAAATCGGATTCTTATTATCATTGCTACCGTTGCTCCTCCGCCGTTTTCCACCCGCTTCAGTGTCTTGCACTAAATATCTTTTAAAAGACCAAGATTTCGATGAAGTGACGGCGGCGACGTGGGACGTTGTTATTATGGAAGCAATATTGTCTTCCTGATGGTAAGTAGCACTACTCTCTACATTGAAATGTTTTTCCATTTTAGAGAGAGAGAGAGAGAGGGAGAATTAAAGGTATAAGAGCATAAGACTATGATTAACCCCAGTCTATTAACTTGGGTTCTTAGCTTCGGCTGAGAGACGGTTCTTAATTTTTCTTAGATTTTAACTAAGAAAAGTTAAGAACCGTCTCTTAAATAAGAGATATAAGAGCATGAGCATTGAAGGCTCTTACCAAAAGTTTACACAGTTTTCCACAAAAAATAATATTAAAATATTTCAACAGTGTTTAACTCGGGTCGTGCTAATTCGCTGAGAAGACCCCGTATCACTACTGTTCTGCGGGCCCCACGCCACGTGGCGGCCCGCAATTGGATGAATATTAATTTAAAAAAAAAACAAAAAATGAAATTAAAATAATAATAACAGGAGCATTGGGAATCTAAATAGTGAGGTTCACCAATGCTGATGGTCTAAGAGCCATCTCTTAGCCGAAAAGTGTAAAATAACAAAAAGTGTCAAATCATGAGTTAAGAACTCCAGCTAAGAGACCGAGGTTAATCATGCCCTTAGCAATAAGTTTCTTGCACATAGTCTCTAAACAATATTTAGTTACTACTTTAAAGTTAGTTATATTATGAAATTAATTTTAATCAATAAAAATGAGATGTGTTGGGGAAAAATATTCTATGAAGAGATTACTCCAGCTTCCGTCTTCCAGGTCCCTGCCCCCAAGGTCTGGGTTCCTGCCTCTGGGTCCCGGGTCCCTGCCCCCAGGTCTGGGTCCTGCCTCCGGTCACGGGTCCCTGCCCCAGGTCTGGGACCTTCCTCCGTCTTCCAGGCCAAGTGATTTCTCCTGCCTTAAGATAAATTGAAATCTTCCATTTATCAAGTAACCAGCTTAGAGAAGAAGGAATCTTCCTAAATCCAAGAGAAAGAGGAAGTATTCCAATATGATAAGCCGCCCTTGAGAAGAATGGAAAGATTCTATTATCTAAGGATATATGAAATATTTCCAAACCCTAAGAGAAAGGCACGACCTCCACTATAAAGATAGGTTTCTAAACCTAAAGAAAGGGGAGAGACGTCCTTGACCAGAGCTCACAATTCCACAGCCGCCAAGGCAAGGTTCCATACCTAGAAGACCTTCTTCTTCGACACGCCGATGACAGGCTGATCTCGGCGATTACTATCAACAAGATGAATATATGCTCTCTGCAGCACGTCTACAACTCTATTTATTGGCTCATGCCACGATCTCCAGCTCATCAGCAGGGTCCCTCCATGCTCACTGAAGCACATCGACGTTCCATGCTAACTGCAGCATATCGACAGGTTTACCATCTGTTCCGGCCATGTGCCCCCTAGAACAGATGACTCCTACCAACTACAAAGCTACGTGCCCATTAGGCCATGTGCCCACTAGAGCCCCGTGCGCCCAAGGCTACGGGCCTCCATTAGGCTACGCGCCTTCATCAGGCTATGTGCCTCCATCAGGCTACGCGCCTCCATCTAGGCTCCGCGCCTCCATATACATGAACTACGAACGGTTTGATCCCTCACTGAAGGGTACGTAGGGAATCCCCCCTGAAGGATGCAACTATAAATCCCAAACATCTTTCTCGGTTCCTCAAGGACCAACCTTGGTAACCGGAACCCTCAACTACAGATCAGGAGGCACCCAAGGACCGACCCTGGAATCGGGACCATCTATTGCAGACCCAGAAGACCCTGCGGCCTTCACCATAGACAAGTAGTCACCATAGACCCTAACGACCAATCTCCTCCGCTATTACTAACGTACCGACGACATATACTGGCCTATGTCTAGATGGCAGTCTCCTAAGAGCAAGATCCCCCGGGTTCATCAACTATCAAGGCGGAAAAATACACTACGACGAGATGTCTCTTTTTCCATATCATTCCGTAGAACTGAGCACGGATCGCTTGTACACAAAAATCCCCTAACAAGATGAACTAATTAAAACTGAACATGTAGTAGAAAGTCTCTCAACTTCTCTCGTAACAGGTACGTCTCTCTGCTTTTCTACCTTCTCTTTCTTGCTTTTGTTTTTTTTTGTTATTATATAAGTGTGAAAAATCTTTAAAGAAACCATTGATGCTGAGTCTAAGGGAGTATAACACCATGCTAACGGTTGTAGCGTAATTCGACGCAAGAATTAGCACCGGGTCCCTGCAGGTTCCAGGTTCCAATTTGGAATCCCTCCTCAACCGCATTTGGCTTCATTGGTTCCAGGTCTCAACCACGAGTCAGACCTCTACAGTCTTTGGTTCCTGCAGGCTCCAGCTCTAATCTACTAGTATGACCTCTACAGTCTCTTGTCCCTGCCTACTCCCGGTCCCAGCCCGGAATCGCCCTTCAATAACATTTGGTTCCCCCCGTCTCCAGGTCTCAACCTCAAAGCCAGCCTCTACATTCCTTGGATCCAGCTGGTCCCGGAGTACTCGTCAAGTTCCGTTGGAGTTGTTCCACGAAAGGAACCCTGCCCAAGCGCCGGGAGCACTGCTGCTCCACCTCCTGCGAAGGAGCCAGAGAAGATGCTAACCTCTACATCAAGGGATGCTGGTCTTTATATCCTCAACTCATTTGAAGCAAATGGGAGTAAAAGGAGCCGAAGAACACTTGTTTCCACTACTGTTCATCCAAAAGAAAAAATCCAAACCTCTGGGTTCCAGATCCCAGCTTCCAGGTTCCAGGTTCCAGCTTCCAGCTTCCAGGTTCCAGATCCCAGCTTACAGGTTCCGGATCTTAGGCTGTTCACCTTATAAGGAGGTCAAACCCAATGACCCCACAAAATAGCAAGCACTGACCACCTTACTACTCTTTCCTGGCAATGTACCCTGATATACTTCTAAAGGAAGCTAAGGTGACGTGCTTCTCAAGATTTCCAAGGCTACAGGCCTCTACATATTTCCAAGGGAAGACACGACCGCGGGGAAACCAGGGGCAAATGAGCTAAGCGTTAACCCAAGGGGCAACACGCATCAACAAATCTCATGAACATGCACGTGGCAAAGGAGATTCAAGAAGAGGCGACGAGTCATCGAATAACGTCCAGAAAACGCTGGGAATGGCTCACCCAAGTGGGGGCAGAGAATGGCTTGGACGCATCCTTAAATGACATCATAAAACGCTGAGAGTGGCTCACCCAAGAAGGAGCAGAGAGCAGGTAGAAGAAGTTACTAAACGACATCGACAAAAAGAAAATATCTACAGATCCTCATGTGCCAGAGCACTAGTTCCAAGGAGCCTCCAGGTTCTCAAGGATAAATCTACTGGTTCTCCAAGAGAAGTAGCCTCCACGCCTCAACAAAGATCTCCATTCCTCCAAGGTCCTGTTACAGGTCTAAGGACCCTGTATCCAGCTGACGAATGTCAAAGCTCACTGAAGCATCAGCAAGTCCATCTCCGTCGAACCCTACATCACTGAGAGAAACCTACGTGGGTTACAAGACCGGAAAGAAAATCTTGTCGTCCACTGAAATACAAGATCAAGGTCCCGAATCCTACAAGATCACCTTCGAACAGGTCCAGAACATGGAAGTACTCATCAAGACCCCGGTCTACCATCTGGAAAAACGACTCTCCTCCAGGTTCTAACACGGTCCAGGCCTAAGAAGAAATCAGAAAAAGGGAAGCAGCGTCCTGTCCACTATAAGCATGTTGAGATGGAACGACTCTGGTTGGCCAAACTACACATGTTATCTCCCAACTTCACCCATGAAATCGAAAGATAAGGGGCAAACTATTGGGAGTACATAATTTTAGAAAATACTACTCTTGTTTCCGGGCAGGACCCTGGTCTCAATACACCCGCATGAAGAAGTTCCGACTCCGACTCCGACTACGAAGCTCCGGCTCCGACCTCTGCTTCTATCCTTAACACCAGGTAAAAATGAAAAATAAAAACTTTCCAAACTCTTACGCAAATGCAATGTACTGTATTCAAACTCAGATTTTGTACAAGGAGCGACAATAACAATGGGTATGAGACTTAAGGCAGGAATATGTCTGATCAACCTGAGTATGCTTGTCAAAACTACCTATAACCCTGGTATAGGCCTAGAGCTATAGAAATATCGGGGCCTCATAAGCAAGAGTACTGTGACACCTCCGGGTTAATTCCGGTAGTTTGCATATTGCATAAGTACTGCCACGTGCAGGGAGCAATACATAAATTCCTGCTTCTCCAGACGTGGAAAGCAGAAAAAGCCTGGCACTTGGGTTTCCGAATCCATAACCAGCACCCCTAAGTCTGATAGTGGCTTTCTGCAGAAAGCAGCATGCAGCACGGGAACACGATAGTGACCAGTTTCCGAGCGGTAGAATGCGAAATCCCAATAGGTACCGATAGTGGCCTCACTGAGGATGGCAGAATACGGTCCCTTAAAATACAAATCAAATACCCCTGGGTTATTAAGAACTTTCGGGTCCCCATGCAGTCTCCGGGTCCTGAGCAAATTTCTTCAGGACCTGGAAAAGGTAAACCTCCAGGTTCTTTAAAACCCCCGAGCCCAACTACGACCTCAGGGTCTAGAGGAACTTTCGGGTTCCCAATCGACCTCCGGGTCCCTAAACGACCTCAGGGCCCTAAATACGACCTCATGGTCTAGAGGAACCTCCGGGTTCCCCATCGACCTCTGGGTCCTCTCTTAACCTCTGGGTTCTAAAGGAGATCTCCGGGTCTAGGGCAGCCTCCGGGCTCCAGAAACGACCTTCGGGTCCCAACAACATTTCCGGATTCTGAAGCAGTACCACAGTTCCGTTCGATCCCAGGATCCTGCCATTAAATCTCCGGGTCCCTAAGAGAGACCAGCTATCTCTTCGGAAAAATTCACGAGTAACCTATCTATGGAAGGTGGAATGTGAAGCATCCCTATACTCATGGTTCACGAGTCTAACACATCTTGTTCTGTCTTTAAGACTTCCCAAAGGATAGCTGGACGATGCAAAGGAAGACACTGCTCCAAAAAGTCTAACTGGCAATCAACGAGAGTCTACCCGACGAAGACGACTTTGAGTCGAAAAGATATACGGGAAGGTCCCCTTGAAGGTCCTAACAACCATCCGGTTCCCGGACGAAAATCCTTATAACCTAAGGGTTCCTGGACTAAGGTCCATGCAAGCAACGGGTTCCTTGACTAAAGTTCATCCAGCCTCCGGGTTCCCAGATGAAAGTCTATACAACCTCCGATCACATCCTCGAACCTATGGGTTTAAGAAAGATGTATCTCTAAACCTCCAGATTTTGGGAGAGCATGCCTAGGATCCTCTAGGTTCCATGAAAGCACGACGCAAGGTCATCCCAGCATTGATGGTGGCTTACCTCCGAGGGGCAGATTGCGGTACTACATAGTTGAGAGTGGCCAAGAATCAATGGCAGAGTTCAACCAATGTTTCCACCTTCTATATTTGGCATGGAAACTACTGCTCGCCGCAAACAACATGTCCAAGAAATCTACTCTGGTACCAAGAATCAACTATGTTATCTCCATGCACCAAGACGAACATGCTGAACGTCCCCTCTGCCAAAAGTCAAGGTACAATCCTGGGACGACGCAAGAAGCTACAGCTAAAACATCAACACCTCAAGGAGCATCAAGTATGCTAAACGCAGCAAGGAAACCGGCACGAAGACCCTCCTGAAAGTCTATTACAGCCTTTACGAGCTCGAGAGGAACACGCAAGGCCGGTAGAATCAAGCATAAGAATCCTCAGTTTCGGCCTCCTGGTCTTGCTAAACCTACTCATCCCCCTGGTCTTTAGTATCGCCAAGATTCTCCCTCTTAGAATTCCTGGGTCCTGACCCATACACTCCTCCACACGATTCGTGGAGCCAGAGAGCCTCAAGAAATGCAAACTGAAGTCAGGCCTGAACTAAGGCCGAGTACATCCACAGGAGAAGCACAAGCACCTGGGTACGAGCAGAAGCATCACCCTTTATGCAGGCATTCCTGGCTTCTTCATCAAACTTTCTGCCAACTCCGGCAAATCCCCACCGTAGGGGAAATGTCTCATCCTTCAGGTGAAGAAGAAAGTCTTACAGGCCCGACCTGATCTCACACGACGGTGATGTCTACCCTTAGAGCGTTTACTAGATCCTAAATTTTGGTCCTTCTTGATGTCCTACATTGTGGTCCTTCCTGATTCTCCACTTCCATGTCATCCTAATCAAATGCCATACATCTCCAACCAGGCTGCAAATCCTTTCACACCGAGCGCAAGTACATCTGAGAACAATCAACAAAGGCAGCGTGATACTACAGTGCAACTTATAAGGTCATATGAAGAAAGTCATGTTATTTCCTGCCTTCAAACATGAAGCCAGAAAATAAGGGGCAAACTGTTGGGGAAAAATATTCCATGAAGAGATTACTCCAGCTTCCGTCTTCCAGGTCCTTGCCCCAGGGTCTGGGTTCCTGCCTCTGGGTCCCGGGTCCCTGCCCCCAGGTTTGGGTCCTGCCTCCGGTCACGGGTCCATGCCCCCAGGTCTGGGACCTTCCTCCGTCTTCCAGGCCAAGTGATTTCTCCTGCCTTAAGATAAATGGAAATCTTCCATTTATCAGGTAACCAGCTTAGAGAAGAAGGAATCTTCATAAATCCAAGAGAAAGAAGAAGTATTCCAATATCATAAGCCGCCCTTGAGAAGAATGGAAAGATTCTATTATCTAAGGATATATGGAATATTTCAGGTTTACCATTCCGGCCATGTGCCCCCTAGAACAGATGACTCCTACCAACTACAAAGCTACGTGCTCCCAAGGCTACGTGCCCATTAGGCCATGTGCCCACTAGAGCTCCGTGCTCCCAAGGCTATGCGCCTCCATATTAGGCTACGCGCCTCCATCAGGCTATGTGCCTCCATCAGGCTACGCGCCTCCATCTAGCCTCCGTGCCTCCATATACATGAACTACGAACGGCTTGATCCCTCACTGAAGGGTACGTAGGCAATCCCCCTGAAGGATGCAGCTATAAATCCCAAACATCTTCCTCGGTTCCTCAAGGACCAACCTTGGTAACCGTAACCCTCAACTACAGATCAGGAGGCACCCAAGGACCGACCCTGGAATCGGGACCATCTATTGCAGACCCAGAAGACCCTGCGGCCTTCACCATAGACAAGTAGTCCCTGCCTAACGACCAATCTCCTCCACTATTATTAACGCACCGACGACATATATTGGCCTATGTCTAGATGGCAGTCTCCTAAGAGCAAGATCCCCCGGGTTCATCAACTATCAAGGCGGAAAAATACACTACGACGAGATGTCTCTTTTTCCATATCATTCCGTAGAACTGAGCACGGATCGCTTGTACACAAAAATCCCCTAACAAGATGAACTAATTAAAACTGAACATGTAGTAGAAAGTCTCTCAACTTCTCTCGTAACAGGTACGTCTCTCTGCTTTTCTACCTTCTCTTTCTTGCTTTTGTTTTTTTTTGTTATTATATAAGTGTGAAAAATCTTTAAAGAAACCATTGATGCTGATGGACTAAGATTGGTTTCCCTTATTTTTTTCTTCAAAATGAAGTAAATTCAAAATGAAGTTGTAATTTACTCCAATGGTTCCCGTCATTTTATCCCTCAATTATTATTATATTCATTCTTCAACTTTTTATTTATCGCAAATAACACCTTTTATTTCATAAAATTTTAGATTATACTCACTTATTTTTAAATTTCATAATTTAAACAAATTATAACTTATAAAAACAAATATATTACATAACAACATACAAAGTAATAGTAGAATTTTACTTAAACAATACTATTATTATATTCTTCCCACAAATGATCAATTAAAGCATTTCGAAGAGAGAAATGAGCTTCTTTATCCTTGATTTGTCTAAACCAACTCAAAAGCTTTTGGAATCGGGTAGTTTTATCCTCAACTATTTCAACTTCCAGAGGTGAAACTTCTCTTGCAATTACAATTGGTGCATCGAGATCACGCTCATCTTCCATTATCATGTTGTTTAAAATTACACAAGTAAACATTATGTCATGAATTACATCTTTTTTCCAATAATCTACCTGATTATTAAGTTATTTTAATCAATATTATATTAAGTTTGTCTTATGTTTAGAGTTGTTACATGTTGTATTAAGTTTGTTGTGTTTTTTCTTAATTTTGTATTGGTTAATGGTATTATTTTCTATTTTATTTTATTTTAATTATATATTATAATTTATAAAATTATAAATTATATTTTAATAACTAATTACTGGTAATTATATTTTAAGAAGTTTAATCAGTATATACATATTAGATATAAAGTTATAAAAATCATGTTTAGTGTTAATGCTTTTCTTATGCATAAAATAAAGATTGTCAAAAAGTAAAAGATCATTATGTAAATAAATAAACTTGAAATCAAAATGAGTTTGCGAATAGTATTCCCTCAAATTTAAGGAAATACTATTCATATCCTTACTTTTTTCCTCAAAATAAAAAACCATTGGAAATAAATTTTCCTCTTTTTTAATGTTTTTCTTCGTTTTGATGTAACATTAAGGTGACTAGTCGAAGTGGGCTGCTATTAAATATTCTTCCAAGTTGTTTTATTTTTCTATTTTGTGTCCTTTTCATATTATAAGGAAAACATGACACTAATATATAAAAGAACAAAATCTGTATTATTATTTTGTTATATAGTAGGTCCGGATTGTCATGTCACTCAACTGTCCTCCATTTTCAGCGAATAACTTACCCCCATGTGAAAATTGCATAGAAATTATAATGTGTAGTTATTTAATAATAGTGAGTATAAAATCGAAATTTGATCAAAAAAAAAAAGTGAGTATAAAATCGAATAACTATTAGACTATGTACAATGAAAAAATTATTCAACATCCTATTTTACAGTTTCTAATATTCCACGTCATCGTCTCTTTTTTCCGCATATTAATTTAACACTCTTTCCATATTTTACTCCAAAATTTTCTTTTTTTTTAAATTCAACATCATAACCCAACATTTTATTTCACATTTATTCAATAAAAACTATTTTTTTATATATCTAAAATCAAATGAACTAAATCTCTATTTATAGACCACAAATGATAGATTTTATTATAATTTTCTTATACAAAAATAATTTATTATAAAATATTTGAACTTAAATATTTAAGATGAGATAAAAAAAGTGATAAAAATGAATTTCACTACCGGGCCTCGTGGTCTGGTGGTAAAAGAACCTCAGCTGAGGTGCCCGCCATCACGAGTTCGTGTCCCGGCCACAGTGGATTTAACATGGTTTCCGTTTGGTCGCCAGGACCCTCCAGTTCCGGTTGGACGCGGTGGGATAGTCGGATTAAGGTCCGGATACCTGAATTATCAAAAAAAAAAAAATGAATCTCACTTATAGGTATTCAACATATTGAATACTTTCAACTCTACTAAATTCACATCAGATTTTTTTTTTCTTTTTCAACTACCCCATTGTAAATTATTCTATAGTTGGAAGAATGATTCAACATTCTCATTGTAACTAACCTAAGATGGCACTAGTCCTTTATCAAAAAAAAAAAAAACCTTAGATGGCATTCTTTTAAATGTCTCTCGTCTTATAAATGGACCAACCATCCTGCATGCGCGTCACCTTCATATCCCATGAACGTTGGCTTGGAGTTGCGTAACGTCGTAATTATCAACAATAAGTAGCAAAATGTGGGTAGAGTGTCTACTTGTATTTTCTGCATTATAGAATTATATAGTACATAAAGGTTTTATGTTGACTCACTTTGCTTTACAATAAAAAGACATGTCATAATTAACTTGGACGTTGGAACACACAATAGTTTTGTGACAAAAAAGAATGCCCAATAGTTAATTACCAAAATAAAAATTCGACCACGAGAATCATGTTACTAAGCGGCCCCTTCCGGAACTCCTTATCCAATGGTTTGAGTAAGAATTTATTAATGCTTCTACATCAGCAGGTTCAGGTTTCAATTTCCGGAGAAAGCGATTTATTAAACAATTATGCAGGCTACGAAAGAAAAACTTACAAGGGATCTTCAACATGGTGCAAGTAAACTCGGTCAGGCATAATCTTCGTAGGACAACTCAGGTGATGCAGTTAGACGTAGATCCTTATAAGGCAGGTAGTATTGTCGGTTGTCGGATCGTCTATGTAATCTTTCTCATAATTATAATATTATTCCGTCTTTCACCCATGCTCAATTTATTTATAAGATTACTATAATATATTGCCGAATCTTTTGGATCTATTGCTCTATGATGTAAATTTTGACTGGCTGAGAACTATATACTACAATGAAATACGGCCGGTGACTACGTAATAATGTATGTACTGATATCTGATGTTGTTCTATATTTATGTTATTATTAATGGGTTTGGGTCTAGAAATTAAATACAATAGAAACTCGATAAATTAGTAATGTTGGGACTTTGAAATTTTACTAATTTATAGAGATAATAATTTACAAAAGTTTCTTTATTTAGATTTCTTATTTTAAGATATATTTATTTTAAGATAAGAAAAATATTTGATTTTAGTGTATAGACATTAATTGCTATTTTTTTAAAATTTGACATTTATACTAATTTTATTATATTATTTAGTGTATATAATATATATTAAATAGAACTTAAATGTGGGTTTTACATATAATATTACTAAATCTCATCAAAAATATATTAAGTGTTAAGAAAATATAAAGATATTTCTATTGATAATATAAAACAAACAATATAATAATATGTTCTTACTTATATAAAATATTTATACATATAAATGATTAATTTTATAATTTTAATAAGACCATATATTTACAAAATTATTATTTTATCGATTTGTGTCAAATTTTGAACCGGTCCAGGTTAGGACCGGTGAAATTTATTAATTTATAGAGATTATTAATTTATTGATTACAAATTTATAGAAGTTCTACTGTATAGATGCTGCATATATGAAAATATATATATATATGTTATTTACATTTATTGTTTTATTCGATTGGGCGCCATTGTAGCTAGCAAACACTTCAATTTGTCAATTATAAAACAAATTACTAACAGTTAAATTAGTGTCATTTTACACCAAAAAAAAATTAAATGAGTGTCATTTTTAAATAAATTCTGCATAGTTGAAAAGTTTTTTTGATTAGTTCTTATTGATAAATTTAAAATAGATTCGTAGGATTATTATTAAAACCCTTTTTGTTGGTTGCAAGATTATGTAACACATTTATATTGTCTTTTTGTTGTTTTTGAAGAATAAAAAACCTTGCATTCTGTGAAGTGTTAACTATTTATTAATATACAATATTCATGTAGTATTACTACTTAAACGCAGCTAGCGGTAGAGACTAGCGACAAGAAAAATATCACGGTGGTGAGAGTAGAATAGGAGCAGAAGTTGTCGCTGGCGATTCAAATAATTATGGAGTATGACGCTGTTTTTATCCAGCGTCCACAATTTCTTCCGGTTTATCCGCTTCGTAATGTCAAAATGATCGCTGTGACTTTCACAAGTAAAAATTCACCATTCCTTCTGTATTTTTGATCGTTGTCGCTGCCGCACTCGCCGAATAGAGCTGAAGAGTAGTAGTTATTCCAAAGAAAAGTAAGATTCTGAATTGACAACAAAACGATTGTCATTACGAAGGAATATCCGATTCAAAACATGTGCTATATTTACATTTCAGCTGTCCAGTCAAGAAAGCCAGTCAAAAAGTTGTTATCTGCTCCATCTTTTTAAGTTTCTTTCTCCCAATTTATTTCTTCATCGTTTGACCATGAGCTTTTTTTTTTTTTGTAACAGATCATGAGCAAAACAAATTAATAACGAAACTGCCCATGACTACTTGCTATACTAGATTAAGACTCTCTATGATTTCTCTGAGCAATTAATCACATTCATATTTTATATCATCCTTCTAAGCAGAACTGGTAAATATATGTTTTTAATGGCAAATCTCAATTACAATGTTATACAAATTGATACAAATCTCTATTATGCAGAGAATGCTGCAATTTCATCTACACTTGCCAAAAACTGCTATTCCCCTATTTGAAAATTGCACAACTACTAATCAACAATTATAACTGTGAAGATGACCACTAAGACTAATAAGTAGATTATAAAACATCATTTTAATATGACACGGAATATATAAATGTACTTATATACAGTGTGCTCTATATATCCTCCACAATAAATATGTACGCCAATTTGAATAATTTGGGAAAATAATAGAGAAACTTGAGAAAAAGAGACACTTTCAACTTAGATTTATCTCAATAAGACTTTTTAAAATTTTTTTAGGAAAATAAGATTTTATTTCCTGTTAATACCATAATACACTTATAATTAACCAATTAATATGAATTTTAAGTATAAATTATAATTTTCGTAATTGATTTAATATTTATTAAAAAGGTAAAAAAAGAAGGTAAAAACAAAAGGCAAAAAAAAACACGGTTAAAAATGTATCGGGTTAGTCTAGTACTTTTTTATATTGTTTTCTCAGCCGTTGCTTTCACTCCATCCATGGCGATTTAGTGTTTTTGGAGAGAATCCTTGTTCTTCATCAGTGTTCCGTCAATCCTTTCGTCTCTAACCTCGTTTTGGTCATCCTCCTCGTCGTTCTCAAATACTCCATCCAACGAAATCGAAGTGTTCTTCCTCAAAGAGTTTCGTCAAACGGTTCATTGCGAAATCGAAGTGTTCTTCCATCATTTTCATCAAAATCTCACATTCCTTCACACTAGGTATGCGATTTCTTCTACTGATTCTCTTAAGAGTTCCCTTTTCTTAACTCTAGATTTTCTTAAAATCGATTTGTCATCATTCTTAAACTAAATTAGTTCCCTTATGGGTTGATTAATCATCTTATACACTACGATTATCTTTTGTTTAAGAAGAATGAAGGCGATGGCGAAGGCGATTTTTAGGGTTTCAAGCTGAGAATGACGAGATGAATATTTGGTAATCGAAAAGGGTTTAAGGAGGTTTCGACATGGGTTTCTCATCACACAGATGTTCAGGGAACGGTCCGATCTAGAGATGGATATCAGGAGAAGTCTAAATCTCTTGAGGGGAGATTTTGGTACTCGGAGAATTGGGACAATCGGTTGTTTCAAAGGGATATACACAACGAGAACCAAGCCACTAAGGGCATATCTTCAGGATGCTATCTACATGGGATTGAGTTATGGGAGTATAAGTGAGATACGGTTAATAATGGTTCATGTCAAGGTTGTCAAGGTTCGTGTCTCTTTATTGTACAAAGGGAGATATGATAGGATTTGATTTGGAATATGATTTAAGGAATTGTTTTTGGGGATCAAATGGTTTAAGGGATATATATATTCTGCAAACCCTGGAATACATGGATTCTGTTTTTAAACCAACACATCTTGATAGCCTAAGTAAAAGAATGAAGTTTTTGGAATACATGGACTCTGTTTTTGTTTACAAGACCTTTATATGGGGACAACACAAAGGATCAAAAAGAGGGATATTAGTAGAATAGAGGGGCATGGTGCTACTAACAGAGATGACTATAAAGATCAAGCTAGATTGTCTTTTCCATCTATTCGAGACTTTGGGAATTTGTCAAAAAGTGAGGTCTATATCTGGACTTCAGATCATGGAAGGTGGATTGATTCAGAGCATATACTTATGGCACCCAACAGACGGTTTCCTCACTCACTTGAGATTTCCTCATACCTCAACAAGTCTACTGTAATTGGAACGGATTGGATCACAGTTATAGAGCACATACGGTTATGGAGAACATATAGTTTTTTATTGTTTTGTCATTTAATAAGCTCTATGAGTAGTCTTCGGGTCAGTGTCTTTTATTATTGTTGGCGTGTCTGTTTGGTTTCTTTGTATGAGCCTAAAGTTCATTATAAGATATTGGAATAATCATATACTGGGTCACTAGACATTACGAGTCTTTTATGTTGGAATCAGAGGGGAGTTATGAATTCAATAGAATGTTGTACCAAAGCCTTCAGCAACTTCGTAGTATCAATTCTGACAGGCTCTTTGCATATCATATTTGGGCAAATTTTGGGTCAACTTAATGGCGAACAATATTGCTTCTTTAATCATATCGTATTTTGTTCTATGGGAACCAAAGGATGTAGTAGAAATATATGGTCCATATTTTTACTTGAAGGTTTTAACTGTTGAATAGGCAAAGAACGAAGGAGAGAAAGATCGTGGAAGGAGAAAATCATGGGAGAAATGATACTATGAGAAATTTAGGGTAGATTTTGTGTAGATTAAGCTGTTGAATTGCTTCGGAGGTCGTATCGAGAGCCAGATTTGCCTCTTCAGAATCTATCGGTTGTTCTGGAGCTGCAATGGATCCGAGGTGAATGATCTGGATCTTTCCTGCAGCTCGCGGAGATTGTCTTGGTGGCACATATCCAAAGGGATCAGTCCTTTCGGGGCGAGGAGTGCTTGGAGGTGGTCCAGACGGATGTGCTGCAGTTGATGTTGATGCAGATTTTCCTTTCTTCTTGGCCTGCCTCTGACCCTTCTTTTCAGCTTCTCGTGCTTCCTTTTGATTCTTGAGATATTCTTCTCCCAGTCGAGGATCCTTCTTGTATGGAATCACAGGCCCAAGTTTCTCTCTCGGTTTTCTCTGTACCATGTGCTGCATCTGAAGCACTACATAAATGATACGTGGAAAAATCAACCACCTCGTGTCCTTCTTTTCTCCCTCTTTTTGAATGACTCCGAGATTAAGAACTTGATTGTAGACCATTACTCCTATGTCAACAGGACTCCATGAAACATCTTGTGGATGAGGTTTGCATGATCTATGGACACCGCATTCTTGTTGGATGAAGGTGCCCAGTTGTATGCTGCAAGAACCAGCAGTGCAGCTTTACACGGAGAAAAAGAGCTTGTCGTGAGATTCTTCATCTCCTGTGTTCCCTCGGTCAGAAAGTCAGCAAGCTCGTCACTGTTGACTTCATCCATGGTTGCTTCCACTTCTACCTCTTCTCCTCGAAGCGGCGAAACATCGAAGTATTGATCAATCATAGCTGGAGAAAACTCATACTTCTGCCCTCGTACTGTCACTATGACTTCTGATCCTCTGTTCATCTCACCAGGCAGGGCTTCATAGAATTCCTTCATGATCTCCGGAATATAACCTCCTAGGCATGTGACAGTCTTCTCAAGTTGCCATTTCTTGATTATTTTCAGATAGCCCCATGTGTCTTCTGAGCTTAGATCCACAGAACGTTCTGGAATAATCTCTCTAGAAGCAAAACTTGCATACCTTTGCTCTGCGAGACGTTCTGCACTTGAAGTTGTTTTACCTTCGCTTGAGATTTGATTCCTGAGACAGATGTTTTCCTGATCGATTTTCTCACATGATTGCTTTGGGTTGCAGATTATGGAGCTTTCCTCTTTTTCTCTTTCTAATTAATACTGATTGTTGGTTCCACTTCTTCAGCAACAACTTCCTCAGCTTCGTCTGAGTCAGATTTTTCCGAGTCATCTTCTTCCTTAGATTCTCCTGAAGAAACCTCAATGGCTTTTCCTCGATTTTCCTTGCAAATCCAATTTGCCTCAGCTTCCTCTATAATCGCTTCAGAAGATTGTTTGCTTCTTTCCTCCTTCACGTTCTTCTTCTTCCTTGTGGATCTCACTGGTTCCGACTTGCCATCTGACTCATAATCCAGTTTCTCGGCTGCGGTATGGAGATCTTCGGATAAGGATTGCGATGTCTGGCTCTGTTGTGGCGTCGTTTGCTCCTCATCATCAGAGTAGTCTAGGAGATTCAACGGTGGTGGGTTTAAATTTTTACCGGCGGCGGGAGTGTTCTTGTTCATCGACATGTTTTTGAGAGAGAGAGAGTTTTCTTTCTTTTTGAGACTTTGAGTTTTGAGAGCAAAGAGAGTTATGAGAGAACTAAGTTGGCGTCTAGGGTTTATCAATGGGTAATCATTTTCTTTTTGGTGCATTACCCCATGATCTCCTAGATATTCGCCATATCTCCCACTCTCTCCAAAATGGAAGTTTTTCAAATTTCAAAAATTCAAAATCTTCCATTTAGGCTCACACGATCTCTCTTCCCTTTTCTCTGATGTCGACACGTATTGCCCACTTATGACTTGATCGGACCGAATCTTCATTGTTCCACTGTGACACTTTGTGACATAGATTGGTAACATTTACTCAATGACTTTTGCTGATACAACCACTTAGACAAAAGAACATTTAGTACTTTAAACACTCAAGCAATGAGATAACACGTGTCACACAGATTAATTTTCAATTTTTTGAGTACAATAGGATTTTTGTTGTACCTTTCCTGTTGACAACTGTTCGTTGAGTGATCCAAAGGCTGACATAGCTTCTGCTACAAATGCATCCTTCCGCTCTACTAGATCCTCATCTGATCATAAGGCTTATTTCATGTCTAGCTTTCGCACAAGTATGCTTTTATCATGTCCTGACTCAGTTTTCAACCTTTATTCGTCATGAGAGAGCTGGGGGTTGTTACTTCTTTTCTTCTTTTTCTTTTTCTCTTTTCTTTTGTAAGAGTTTTCTTGTGCTCCTTTTTGACGATGGGAGACACATAACATCTTCTTCCCCTTGTTACTTGATTGCTCTCTCGATGTGAAACCTGTACTTTTTGAGATCATGACGGCATATTTGGCAGCTCTTTTCCACTAATCGCTTCTGATGTAAGACAAAATCGGAACTTTGGGTGCCTCTGCATCAGCTCTTCTGTCATCCCCTGTACACTTACAGAAACTTGTTACATCTCACAAACCCCAATGGAGTTTCGAAGAGTAACAAAACGGTTAAGATCTAAAGGTTTAGTGAAAAGATCAGCTAGTTGTAATTCTGTGATAACGTGTTCAATCACTACCTGTTGTTCATCGACTAGTTCCCTGATGAAGTGATGTCGAATGTCAATGTGCTTGGTCCTTGAGTGTTGCACCGGATTCTTTGATATGTCGATTGCACTTTTGTTGTCACAGTAGACCAGAAATGATCCAGTATCCATGCCATAGTCAGCAGACATTTGCTTCATCCACATCAGCTGTGTGTAGCAACTCCCCATAGCAATGTATTCTGCCTCTGCGGTAGACAATGATACAGAGTTCTGCTTCTTGCTTAACCAGGCAATCATGTTGTTTCCGAGAAAGAAACATCCTCCACTGGTACTTTTCCTGTCGTCTACACTTCCTGCCCAATCTGCATCGCAGTATCCAACAAGATTTCCATTTGATCCCTTTGAGTAGTAGATCCCAAGGTTAGTCGTGCCTTTGACATATCGAATGATTCTCTTTGTTGCCTCCAGATGAGACTTCTTTCGTTTTGCCTGATACCTAGCACATATCCCCATGCTCAGACTTAGATCTGGTCGACTAGCTGTAAGGTATAGTAAGCTCCCGATCATTCCTCTGTACAGCTTTGTGTCCACTAGTTCACCCTCCTCATCTTTGCAACTTTTGTTAGTAGAGCTCATCGGAGTTTTTGCCTCCTTGCAGTGATCCAGCTGAAACCTTTTCAGTAGTGCCTTTGCGTAGGTACTTTGCGAGATGAAAACACCTTCCTCTGTCTGATGTATCTGTAACCCGAAGAAATATTTCAACTCCCCCACCATGCTCATTTCAAATTCTTTGGTCATATCTCGAGTGAAACCATCTACAAATTGTTTAGATGTTCCTCCAAAAATGATGTCGTCAACATAGATCTGAACCACCAGCATCCATATTTTGTTCTTCAGCACAAACAGTGTTTTGTCAACACTTCCTCTGATGTAGCCTTTGTCAACCAGAAAGTTTGTCTGCCTTTCATACCAAGCTCGAGGTGCTTGCTTCAACTCGTATAGAGCTTTGCTGAGTTTGTATACATACTCAGGGTTAGTTGCATCAAAACCCTTTGGTTGATGCACATATACTTCTTCAGACAGTACCCCATTTGGTACACTATGAAGTTCATGATACACGCCATTCCAATGAGAGCTACTGGAGCAAATGTTTCTTTGAAGTCAACTCCCTTGATTTGTGAGTACCCCTGAGCCACTAATCTTGCTTTGTTTCTGATCACAATTCCATTCTCATCAATCTTGTTCTTGAATATCCACTTAGTCCCAACTATGTGACCATCAGATGGTTTCTTCACCAACTCCCATACATCGTTTCTGATGAACTGTTCTAGTTCCTCTTGCATGGATTGGATCCAGAACTCATCCGAAAGTGCTTCAGTGTGATCTTTTGGCTCAATATTCGAGACAAAACATGCTGACTGTACCATTTCTCTGAAGTTGATCTTCACACCTCTTGTTCTTCTTCCTTCATTCACGCTTCCAATAACATCACTAGATGAGTGATTTCTCTTTCCATTTGTAACTTGAAGCTTTCCAGTGTATCAGACTTTTCATGAATGAATCTGACCCATGTGAACCTTGAGTAATCATCTACCAGGACTAGAACATACCTCTTCCCTACTATGCTCTCCGTCTGCATAGGACCCATGAGATCCATGTGTATCATTTCAAGCATATCGTTTGACTGAATATCTTCAATCATCTTGTGTTGATCTTTGACCTGCTTTCCTTGATTGCACGGTCCGCATACTGTCTTCTCTGTTTCCTCCAGCTGAGGGATGCCTCTGACTACACCTTTTCTGATGATGTTAGTCATATGCCTCATGTTCATGTGACCCAGTCTTTGATGCCACAGACTTGTTTCATCATGTGCAATAAAGCACTGCTGTACATTCTGCCATACATAGCAGTTGTTAGCAGATCGTACTCCATGGAGCATGACTCTGTTTTCCTCATTCACCGCTTTGCACTCTCTGCTTGTGAAATGAACTATCAACCCTTCATCACACAGTTGACTGATGCTGATTAGGTTTGATTTTAATCCCTCGACTAAGAACACATCCTTCAAAGGTGGTTTGGTTTCAACAGTCTTTCCCTTGCCTTTGATCGCTTCTTGGCTTCCATCTCCAAATGTGACTCTACCTCCTTTCAATGGATTTATCTCTCTGAGATTCTTGCGTGTTCCTGTCATATGACGAGAGAAACCACTGTCGAAATACCATGGATTTTCATCTTTGGACATCAATGCCACTGCTTCTGATACAAGTGCCATGCTACACCTCAGATTTCTGTGGATAGGTCGTTGAATTGGTTTCACTCTTATATGTCCTAAATCGGATTTCTTGATCCAGACTTGACTTCGAGAGCCATTCCACCAGTACTTTCCTTGTCTCAGCAACTGATTTACTTTTTCCCGATAGTGATAGCATTTCTTCTTGATGTGACATGGTTTTCCACAGTAGTAACATCGTCTCTCCTGCTGAGTCTCTGATTGTTGCACCTTCTGGAGATTCTCAACTTTCTCAACACCAGTCTTTGAGGTAGTACCTTCATTTGTTGTTCTTCCTTCGGAGTTAGAGCTTGGAACAAATTTGATAAGTTATGTATCACTCTTTCCATACCCAGTGTATCCTAGACCTCGAGAAGTCTGATCCTGTCTTCCCAGGCTCAAGATTTTATCAAATTCCTTTGACCCAGTGAGCATTCTGACAGTCTTGTAATGATGTTCCAGCTTGGCATTTAAATCTGATGATCGAGCCTTTTCGTGTTTCACTTGTTTCTCTAGTAATTCAATTTAAACAACAAGTCGTACATTCTCTTTTTTCAGATCTGAGGTTTTGCCCCCTTCTTTCTTTCATCATCGAGTTCTTTTCTGAGGTTTATCACCGTGTCTTCCAACCAGCTTTTCTCCTTTTTGAGACATAGATTCTCCTTACCAATCTGAACTACCGTCTGACACAGTTCTTGATAACTAATTCCATCATCACCATCTGCACTTGACTGATCATCATCAGTATCAGTTTCTCCTTCCACGAACTCTGTGATGCCAATGAATGCTACGCAGTTAGCTAGCTCCTCTTCATCACTGTCTTCCTCTGAGTCTATCTCATCAATCCCGATCATAGACTTCTCACGTCTCCTTTTCTGATCGTTGACGCATTCCAGCTGAGTGTGTCCAATTCCTTTGCACTTGTAGCACTTGATTTCTCTCCTTCGGACAGTTGGACAATCAGTGTTGTAATGACCATATCCCTTGCACTCATGACACTGAACCTCTGATTTATGATCGTTCTTGTCTGACTCAGATGTTCGTTTATCACCTTCTGCAGCACGTTGTGATGTACTTCCTCTTCTCTGACCTGATTCGGCTCTACGAAGAACTCTGTCAAATCGCCTAACAAGCATACTTACTGGATCATCATCATTTTCTTTGTCATCTGAATCTTGTTATACCAGTGCAACTCCCTTTCCTTTCTTTCCTCCGTCAATCTCCATTTCATGTGCTCTCAGCATCTCTACTAATCCATCAAAGCTTATCTCATCTGTATTCAGTGAGACTGACTTAGCTGCCTTGTATGCGGCATACTTAGATGGTAGACATCTTAGAAACTTTTTAACCAGCTTCTTTTCCTTGTATTTCTTTCCCAATACCACGGATTCCTGAGCTATGCCAATGAGTTGTGAGCTGAATTCTTCAACTGATTCCCTTTCTCCTATTTTGAGATTCTCAAACTTGGATGCTATATAATCCAGTCGTGAGCTCTTCACTTTTGACGTTCCTTCGAAGTGAGTTTGCAGTATTTACCATGCTTCCTTGGCGGTCTCACATCCTTGAATCAGCTCAAAGTGTTTCTTTGTAACGCTGGCGTGTATAGCTGAAAGTGCTCTGGAGATGAACTTTGCCATCTTGAGTTATGTCTCGGTCCAAAGTTCTTCATCTTTGTTGGATTCAACACCACTCTCGTCCTTAGCCTTTGGTTCTGACCATCCAGTTGTCACAAATTTCCATGCCATGGCATCAATCCCTCGAATGATAGACCTCATTCGTAACTTCCAAAGTCCGTAGTTGGATCCATCCAACATCACCCTTGTGCTTGACACCAGCTCATGATAGTTCTCCATTTCTTCCACAGGATCTCACCTGTTATATAATCGAACGGGTGACCACTCTGATACCACTTGTAAATGCAAGAACTAACTCACAGAGTAAAGCACATAGTACACCTCTACAAAGATATGTGTTATTACTAGTAATCTTTTAAAGCGAACTTACAAGTATCTCTTTAAACAGAACTCGAACAAGATCAAGACCCTTCTTGACTTGCTACCCTAGCTTCACACGTCCTAAGATCGAATACAAAATCTCTAGAACCTCTACCCCTTAGCTCTTAGTGTTCTCTAGAACCTCTACCCCTTAGCCCTTAGTGTTATTCACTCGCTTACAAGCTTAGCGAACTCCACTCTTATGCTAAGAATACAATTCTCTCGACAACCCTAATCCACAGGTCGAGTATGACTATATATACAAAACAGTCAAGTCGGCTATCCACGCCTATCTACCCAATATTCCCTATCTACCCAAATAAGGCAAATTCCCTAAAACCTCTCTAAAGTCTTTTAGAAAACTTCCATCGTGAGATCTCCCTTCTCCAAGATGAATCTCTTCAAGCTTGCTCCTCAAGATATTTTCGTATCAACTTAGCCTTGATCCACAATCCATTCTTCAAGTCGCAATCTTCGTCTTGACTTGTTCATCCGCACATACACTTTTCTGTTGTAGACTCGTCTCCATTCACTGATGTACTTACGTCTGTATCTGAACGTCCATCTGATCTTTGCATCTACATGTTGTTCGATATCATTATGAAGAATTCACAAAAATGTTATATGTGGATACCAAATATTAGCGCATTTTATGCAAAAAAAAGCTTCTTGGAACAATCACCATTCGGAATAGAAAAATCTACAAGTCACAAAGAAACATCACAATACTTTTTGGAAATAAAAAAAAGATAGATAGGCAAGAGTTATTTTTATAGAAGATATACAACAGATGTTGCTAGTTGATTACTAACTAAACCCTATGAACAAGGAGGATGACATAAAATTGGAGGTGAGCTCGACAAAGTGCGTTTTAGTGATAAGTAGGTTCACTTCTTAATGATATCAATGATCGAATTCACGGTTTGGATAAGAGCCAGAATCAATATACACGCAGCAGCTATGGTTGCTGTCCCTCTCCACAGATTGCTGAAATACACGCGCTTGAGGATGGAGCGTGACTTGTTATAACTGTTATCGTAGTATTCGATGACATTTTTTGCGATTTCACCATAAGAAGAGCCAAGATCCATGACTCCCAAACCGAACTTGTTCACCATCGTAGAGACTGCACCATGGTGCCCAAGCCAATTCTTTATGATCCCTTGTAGTAAAAACAACAACCAAAAGCATTACAAATACAGACAAATTAAAGGATGGGTCAGCGGCTACCGACTAATCTTCCTAGATGCGGATTCTGAAGTTTTTTAATCGGAGGTATTATCATGACATAGATATTTTTATAGAGTTTAAATTAATTATTAAAAAAATGATGTGTGTATGTAGCCAATACCACCGAAAACACTACACTGCATTTAAGCCAGTACCGCCAAAAACATCTCACTCACTATGTATAATGTTTCAACGTCCATCTCATTTTCAAAACTCATTTCATTTGCAACCAGAGATGCCAAAATGAGCTAGCTCGCTCAACTCAGCTTATAGTGATCTCGGTTCTTTCCTCATTTATTAAATGATCTTTAATATGTAAATTCGAACTCAGATCATCTAAAACATAAATTAAATGAACTAACTCGTGATCTAAAATAAAATAATAATTATAAAATAAAATAAAATAGTTATAAAATAGCTTCTATAATATTGTTCAAAATTCAAATATTAAAAATCTAAAACATAAAAATTAAATACTAAATAAAAACCAACACATGACAAAAATAAATAGAGAACAGTATAGTTTCTTTTTTGATAGGGTTAACATGGATTTATATAGAAGATTTTGATAATTCCTAAACAATATAGTTTTTTTTTCTTCGAAAAGTTATAGATAACTTTTAAAATTTTAATTTACAAATTACTTATACGTATGTCTTACATTTTAATTTTAGAAGATAAATATGATTAATATAGAAATTATCCTATAAGAAGATTTAGTTTGACATTTTAATTTTAGAAGATAAATATATAAATTATCTCATTTTTACATAAAAATAGAAGTTATCCAAATATATATATATTTTAATTGAAAGTATAAAAATGAACAAGTTCATCAGCTAGCTCATGTTCATTAAATGTCATTCATATAACTCATGATCTAATTTAAATTCGATCATTAAACTCATTTATTCAATGAGCTTAAAATATAGAGATCGTACTCATAAAAAAACGAGCTGAGCTGAGTCAGCTCATGAGCTATAGCTCATTTTGACACCCCTATCTGTAACGCCTTATTTTTTAACATTTCAAATCATCTTTTTACTGTTTCATCTAATTATTCAACATCCACTTCATTGTTAACCTACACAATAATTTGTTTTATAAAATTTAACATTCTACCCAACATATTTAATTTTTATTATTATCTTTTAAAATATAATAACTACATATTAAAAATATTTTTGATAGTAACTTCCCTATAAATTAAAATAACATAATTCTAATATTTTTTTATTTTATTTATACACTTACGTTCTTAATTTTTTAAAATAATACTAAAACTAATATTATTAAAATAACTAAAATTAAAAACATCTTCATTTTTAAGTTAGATAATTATCTACTTTAATTTTTAAAATATTAAACTTAATATTATTAAAAAAAATAAAATTAAAAAAATTAAATACAAATGATACAAACACACAAATGAAATGAAAGTAGTCTCTCTTAAAAACATTAAAATATTTTATTATAACGAAAAATGACATTTTTGTGTATCCAAATAAAATTAAAGTACTCTCTAGTCATAGATCATAAAAATCATGAATTTTGATACTATTATTTTTTTTCTTAAAGTTTTGTTATACAATAATTGTGTTTGGATTATTGGGTGGGAATAAAAAAAAATTTTTGAACAACCAATCAAGTTAGACCGCATGGCTAAATTGGGCCAGCAAAAAATTCAACCGTTGAAGCTTTACAACTCGGCAGAAGCCACATAGATATGTTCCAAATTTTCAACATTTTCATTGTTGAATATTCGACACTCCATTGTGGGTGGTCTTAAATGCATTTCAAAGATGATAATACTATTTGAGACCGTTCTTTCCTTTATTATTTCTTTTTTGATTTAAACATAAACTAGATTTTGATCCGTACTTTGCAAGCACAAAATATTTTATGATGAAAAGTTTCAATAATAACTTAAAATATTTTGTTAATTTGTAAGAATTTTGTGTATTTAAAATATTTTTGCATTTAAATTTGATATGAACCCGCAGTCAAACAGGTTAATCCGGTGATCCGATAATTCAGTTTAGATTCTTAAAAATAAGACCAGTAAAACTAGAGACTAACCGATATGTAATCCAATTTGATTTAGATTATTATAGGTTCACAATTTGTCACCTTTTAATTCAAATTTTAAGTTTCATTGTTTTGCACATTTATGAAATTACGACTTTTCTACAAAATTTTGATAGAGAAAATGATAGATATAAAATAATTAAGAATTATAAATATGGCTTGATCATATTATTCCTTTTTATAGTGTAATTAATTCTATTATAATTGTTTTGTGTAATTTATCTTGTTAATATTTTTTTTATATTATAATCTGTTTAAATTTGTTGTTAACAATTATTGTTAAGCATTTTTCTTTAGATAACTTATATTTTAAACATTTTTCATAAATGCTTTTGTTATTATATTTATTGTACAATGTATAACGTTTATATTTTTTATGGAATGACTATTATTAAATCATTATGTTACTTAAATAAATCATATAACTATTATTTAGAAAATATAAATAAATTAATCCGTTTATTTAACTGATATTATTGATTGAAATATTTTTGTAGTATTTAAAACATGTAAGAATAAGTTTTATTTATTTTCATTGTTTTATAAATTATTTGAATTTTTCAATTATTTAATTTATCTAAATAATTTTAAAGAAAATTGTTAGAAATTATTAAAAAGATGAGATCTAATATTTTATATTGTTTAGACACAAGATTAATAATAGTGTTGTTTGGAAACATGGATAGTAATATAAAGAAAGAAATATTATTGATTTAATGTAGGTTTAGCTATAAAGTAGAAATGTGTATTCAATTTCAAAACTTATAAAATAAAAGTTAGGTCTAATACAATATTTCTGTTTTAATAAGATAGACAAGGATAAGATCTGCACCTCGCGGAGAGTGAATTTATATGAAAATTATTTAAGAAATATCGTACGAAAAAATAAAATTTATATTCTTGATCGAATTAATATTTTTGTCCTTTAAACAATTTTTTAAAAACTTTTTGGTTAATTACATAAATTGTTTATTAATGAACTGATCCCATTTTTAAAAATATTTTAGGTAAAAAAATCACTTATCGCATAAGAACCTAACGTTTAGGCAAAAGAATCTAAGGTCTACTATTTGGTTACAATGAAACTATGTCAGCTCGGTTTTATATCATGATTTAGAAATTTAAAAGTTAATTATGGTTATGAGAAGTTTACGTTCACGTGTCACAATCCTATCTATCTTAATATTTTTCTCATTTTTGTGTCGCTTTTTTCATTTTGGCCTGAGATTTAGAAAATGTTTAAGATTTAAAATTATTAAACAGATACATACTTATGTTAAGATTTGAGCCTTGTGCATAATGATTTTTTTTATATTTATTACTTATTTTATGTTTTTCTGCATATTATGAAATAATAAAATAATAATTATATATTAAATAAGTAAGAAATCAGTTACTGTTACGTAATAAATTGGCATGCACATATAAATCAAACGACCGCTATTGTTTGTTCGCAATCATTTTAGGGTAAATAAATCAAAACAATCAATCTTATCTATCGTATATGATATGTAATTAAATTTAAATGATATTAACATAGATATATAATATAATTTTAATATGAATATTTATTAAATGAGGTTTCTACTCATATGATTTTATGATTATTTGCATATTTGTGTAACAAAATTTTACACCAATGATTTTTTTTAATGTTGAATGTTTAGTGGTTTCAATAATTTATAATTATTTAAAAAAACAATGAATATTTCAAATTAAAATATTAAATTTTCAATACATGTTCAACGAAGATATCAAAATATAAGTATGTATTTTCATATGATGTATAGTTTAACTTAAACGATATGGAATATGTATATATATATATATATATATATATATATATTATATATATATATATATTAACAGAAATACCTATTAAAATAAAATTATTTATTAATATGATTTTATAATCATTGTATCTTGTTATAGAAAAAAATTTAAACTTTGATCACAAAAGTTTATGTGAGACTTTTAACAGTTTTGTGAAATGCCTGAACTTGGAGCTCTCTTTGAGCTTCTTCTTGTGGTCAAGTTGAAAGTAGAAGATAATAAGTGCACGCATTGTCATGCTCGGGTCCAGTATTTTGATGATTGGATCAAAGAGTTTTTCAAGGATGAAGTAAGGAAGTTGGTTTTCGAGCAGAATAAGATCTCTCTTGATAGTGTTTTCAAGACAAGGCTCGTCCATCAGAGGATCCCCTATTCTCTCTGGTCCTTTTAAGTTAAACCTTAACATGAGCTCTATTATGAAAATAGAGTCATGCAGTATCATCTCCACAAAGTCTGGAGAGTCAATCCAGGCCGTTGATTCTGAGTAGCTTGCCCTGATCATATCTTCGTCTTCCTTGATTTTTCTCTTGAGTTCTTCAACAACTTTGTTCCCTTCAACTCTTTTAGCGAACTTCGCTAGGTAAATCTTCTTATGCTCCTCTGTGTTTAAGTATCCCAATGACTTTGCCTTGGTGATATCTCCTCGAGACTTACGAGCTTGAAATATTAAAGAACGGTGAAGTGGTCCAATAAGGACCAGCTGAGGAGTGTATGCTTTTGGGTTTACTTCACGTAGACAGTCTGGCACTCTGAAGATACAACAAAGATCTGGATTGGTAGGAAACCGCCACATCCCAGGAACGGGTGTGCTCAACTCATCGGTTGTGCCCGATTCAAGATCCAACGTTCGGTCCATTTCGTTAGGACTGGATGTTCCAACCTTGCCTGGAGTTTCTGAATCGTGGCTCAGAACTGGAGATGTTGAGTAATCCATGGGAGTAAAAACTAAGGAGGAGAAAGAAGAAATGACGACTATTTTTTTTTTTTGTAAATTTAACTTATAAAGAAAGATGGAGAAGGAGGAGATGATGTTTATCTTCAATCACATTTGCTTAATGATCCGATTAAATAAGAAGGAATCGGTTCCAACCGGAATCATATCCCTAGTTGGTTAAGATGTAAGTACATTACACTTTTTTACAGTATAGGTACATCAATTAATTATAGTATTCATAATTACCTCAACGAGGAAGGTTTTAGATGCAGCTTTAAAAAACCTACATTTCACGAATAGTATCATTTGTATAAAAAGGTCATGTTATAGCATTTTATTTGTTTTCTAACCATTATTAAAAAGTAATATATTATTATTTGTTCTTATTACAATTTAATCAGTATATTTACTTGATTCGTAAAAATGTAAGCTAAATATGGAGTAAATATTTTATGGCCGAAGGTTTCACTCTAGTGCTATTCAGTCAGAACTTTTTTTATATGAGTATAAAAATTCTATTGGCACGTTTGATCAGTAAACACAGCGGATGCAAACAACGAAAGGCAGAACTCCATTATTGGCTTCTAGAGACTCAAACCATCAATCATAATAAAAGCCACAATGCTTTTTACCAAAAAAGGCATAATGTTTATTTGTTTTTAATGCTATTCAGTCAGAAAACCTTTATTTCTTATAAATATAAAAATTCTGTTTGACACGTTTTGATCAGTAAACACAGCGGATGCAAACAACTAAAGGCAGAAACTCCATTATTGGCTTCTAGAGATTCAAACCCGTGACACCAGTCACTTTCAAAATAAATAAATAAATAATAGTTTCTGAAATTTCTATTTATAAATACTTGAAAATCAACGTCCAACTAGATAAAATAATTATCCAAAATATAAATAAAAACATAAATCCAAAAGTCTGAAAGTTCAAAAAAATATAAATAAGTCTGAAACGTCTAAAGTCTAAAGGCCCAAAACCGAATAGTCCAAAAGCACTGAACTGATGTAATCACTCCTACTCGTTAGTCTCAACCGAAAAGGGAGAAAGAAAAAAGGGTGAGCAACAAATGAGTCATTTAGTGAGGTATGAGACGCTAAACCGCAAACCACTGACTCAGTTCATAGCACTACAACTATGTAAGCCTAGCTCTAGAATGAAACAATCACGGTGCCTAGCTATTACACCACACAGAACAATGATGGAACATGAATTTTACCCACTTTTAATCATGGTTTATAAGTATTTTAATAACTAACTACTACGATATAGAGTCTATTTAGAGTGTTTATAGGTTCAGGAATGATTTGGAGGAAAGTGGTGATTTTGATGTCTTTTAGAGCCTTTTGAGTACAGAGCTGCACAGACGTATCAGATATCTAGCTATGGATGGAGACCTTCCCACCGTTAGATTGAGCCCATCTTTTGACACAAGATAGAGATTTGAGTTAGCTTTCCAATGCCACCGGTTGAGGTCAATCAGCATCATGTAACAGAAGTTATGACCTTTTTACTGAAGAGTGGTCAATATGCCACGCGAGAGAAAGCTGTCGAGGAAATGAAGGACCGTTGATCGATGAAACAGTCTTGGTGTCGATCGACGGTGATGACAGAATATGGCCGAGCATATTTTATGACCGTCTGAAGCCCAGAAGCAACCACAAATTACAAGAATACCCATGTACGACCAGAAACTCTATTTATGTGATTTCTAAGCCATTGTTGTCGGCGACGCTATCTAAGCTTTCTTTTATTCTTGTTCTAGGTTAGGAGAGAAAGGAGGAACTCCTTTGGTTTTATCATTCCTTTTATCTATTCTATTATATCTATTCATCTATGATTTATGTGATAAACTTCATGTCTGAATAGATCCGCCTGTTAGGTTTAGGGCTCAGATAGTCATGAGGGATTAGCCCCAACTATAGATTGCTAAGTTATGATATTCATCTTTAGGATTGTCATTAATGTCTGTTTCTAGATTAGCTACGTAAGAACTTTCCCTAGGAGTTGTAGACATAAGCAATAGCTTGCATCTCACCCTGAATTCATCTTAACTGAGCTAAGATTGCTAGAATAGGTGAGAGTTGATCTAGGAAGCTTAGTGAGCATATTCAATCCGCGCATTAACGCTTGACCAAGAGTGTCGATCGATATTCCAATAAAAAAATCGGTCGACGTTTCAACAAGTGTATCGATCGATATTCCTATAGAATAATCGATCGACACTGGTCAATAGACAAACTTAGAAAGCGAAAGCCTAATGTTTTGTTATTAAGTGTTGAGCTTTACAATATCATGCATACAACTTGTTAGGCATCTGTAGGATTATAATCTTGATTGCCTGAATAGAAATTCTAAGTCTAGCAAACCATTCTTCCACCAAAACCCCAATCAAATTAATCGCGCAATTGTCTTTCTCACAAACTTGCAACTTTACATTTAATCATTAAATCAACCTAGCTAAATCAATCTGATTAGATTTATTTGGTTCCCTAACTCCGTGTGAATTCGATCCCTAAGTAGTACAACTCGACCTCTTATTTGAGAGAGTATAAATCACTCTTTAGGGTAATTTGAGTGATATCAAATTTGGCGCCGTTGTCGGGGAGCTTTGATCGCCATAAGATCTTGTCTAGTTAGATTTAGTATAGGTTTTACTACTGTTAAAAAAAAACTGATAATTTTTTTTTTGTGTTTCAGGTACATGCATATGAGTACTAGAAGCAACAAGGGGATATGACTCTTACTAGTAGAGCCACTGGATCTGGAACGCATGATCCATAAGTCTAAGAGGGCAGTTGACACCCTCTAAGCAGCGATTGGCAGAGTAGAAATCCAAACATCGATTGACACTGTTCACCCAACGTCGATCGACACTGTTCACCCGACGTCGATCGACACTGTTTAACCGACGTCGATCGACACTGTTTAACCTGTGTCTTCCTCACCAAGATCCCAGAAACCACATCGAAGAGCTTGAGGATCTTGTGTCAAGGAGTGAACAGAATGAAGTGTCTGAATACCACATGCTCTGCAAGATCTTCCCCTATTATATCTCTGGGGATGCATTCAGCTGGTTCAGTCAACAATAGGCAGGATCTCTAACCAGTTGGGAGGACATTGAAATAGCCTTCCTTTCCTAATTTATTGATGATGCTGAAGCAACTCAAGAAAAGAAGAAGAATGATAAGTGGGACAGGCTTGTTAAAAGTTGGCAAATAAAGAGGGAAGATCAGATTTCGAGAACGTTGCTCGACTAAATTATGGTAGAGGGTAATAAACAACACAGATCTGAAGAGCTCAACAGAGCAAAAGAAGCTGAGACTGGTTATCCGACCTCAGCATCGATCGACACCAGCACCGTAACACTGATCAATGGTACGACCTCAATGTCTACCGACGGAAAAACTTCAACGTCTACCGCCGGCAGGACTTCAACGTCTACCGACAACAGGACTTCAACGTCTACTGACAGCAAGACTTCAACGTCTATCTACGGCATGACTTCAATGTCTACCGACGGTACGACCTCAACGTCGACCGACGACAAGACTTCAACATCGATCGACGACTCGACACAGAAGAGCACCGATGTATCAAGTTGTGATCTTATCCCAGATGTAGACAGAGAGATCACTATGGAAGATTTCTTGGAGCTAGAGGATGAGGCACAACCTGAGAATCTGGATCACAACTTGGAGAAGAAGCTTGATGACCATCAGCACACTTCAGAAAAGGATCTGGAAACTTCACCAGAGGCTAGCATCGATCGACATCATCCACCCGACATCGATCGATACCCACCCGATTGCATCGATCGACACCTACGTGATGATATCGATCAACACCCGGGGTTGGATTAGCTTTTAGGATATATAGTTGAGGAGGAACTGATTGAGGAAAGGATGTACCTGTCTAAGGCCTCACACCTTGCTGTCCCTAAACATCAGAGACCCCCTATCTGGATGGAAGAAGCTGCTGGGTTTTACAAAAGGGTGAAGAGGATACATGATCATATGAAGATTGTGGTTTCATGCGCTGTATTTGAAGCTGAATCTCCTATTCCACCGGGTAGAAGTATGCAGTTCAGTTCTTACAATGAGGTAATGGATGATCATCAGCACGTAGAAGCTTCTCAGAGAGGGTTGTGATTTAGAGATGAAGTCGATAAGGGCTCAGCAGAAGCAGCATCGATCGACACCGACCGGATACCATCGAACGACATCAACAAGCCGGCATCGATCGACGCTACCACTTCTCCATCGATCGACACTGAACTTGTATCAGAGTAGAAGGAGTTTGATGTGTGTGGAAATCTTAGGGATGGAGATACCACCACGCGATCAGACAAGTCTGGGGGAAAGAAGTGGAGGAATTGGAAGAAGAGATAAAGGATCAAGGACGGTCCTCAGGTATCATTGATCCCTCACTTCTCATATGGTGTCAGGAAATCCAGAGTGCGCAGCATATGCTTCTCACAGCCATTTGCAAAGATTCGAGCACTCCTTATTGCTGAGATGATAGACAAAGGAGAAGAGTCTATGGAGGAGGATTTCACACAAGAATGATAAACCTTCAGAGAGCTGACATTGAGACTTGTTTTGGAGCATGTTCTCATTCTCATCCGCACTAAATCAGATCTCCAAAGTCAAACTAAATGACTATAACAAAACGCTGAGTGGGAGGCAACCCACTATTAGGTAATTTCACTTAGTTTATGTTAGATTGTTACTGATTTTTGTTTAATTTTTATGCAGGTAAAAAAAATGTGAACAGTAACGACGGTACTTTAGCAGCTCCGAGCGACACTGTAGCAAGAAAATCGAGCGACACTGTAGCAGAAAATCGAGAGTTATTGTAGCTATGATACTGTAGCAATCATTGTTCATTAAAAAAAACATTTAGATAATTGCTTTTATTATTTATTTATTACTGACTTTTAGTGTTTTATTTATGTTAGGTAAAAGAAAATAGATACGGGGAATACGAGTTCTGCACCAGCATCAATAGACAACCGACCGGTGTCGCTCGACAGAGCATCAAAAGTATCGATCGCCACTTAACTATGTTGATCAATACTCACATCATTGGCAGGTATACTCGCGAAACCTTGTTAAATGTAGTACTTAATTATGGTTTATTTTTCCCGCCAATCTTAGATTGTTATAACACTGGAAATGCGTTGTTTAAGTCTGTGGGAGGTTCTACTAATATTGTGTTTTAGTTAACTATTTAAAAAAAAAAATCCGAGTAGACGATTCCTCAGCACATCGACCGATGAGACTAGCTCGATATCGATCGACAGCACTTTAGATCCAACGATCGATTGTGTATTCATTGTGTCGATTGATTGCTCTAACCAGATATTTTGGAAATTCAGTATCCCGGTATGGTTGGGCTGCGGTGTACTGTATTCTGTTGTGATTGGTATGACAACACTCCAGATCAAGGGGTGAAAACTGATGCATTTGGTGTTACATCGGTTCATTCGCGAAGGAAGCTTCAATATTATGATCCTTTCATTCTCGCTTCTCAAGCAGATCAGGTATTCCAATATATTTATTTAAATATTAATGGTTTAACAATATGTATATTTCTCATTTAACATATTACTAATACCTTTATTTTTATTTATAGGTTTGCTACATCAGTTACCCGCGGATTACGTACAAAGATGATTATTGGATCGTTGTAATGTCAATCAACCCAAGAGGACGAGTTGATGGAAGTTCTGATAGTGATCCATTACAACCAAACTCTACCAGCAACGTGAGCCCAGTTGAAGATTTAGAAGATGTTGAACTCGTTGTCTATTTTACGCAGTTTGGAGATGATTCTGTTGTGCACTCGGAGTCAGAGGCTGGAGTTGGAGAGTTTGACGAAGATTCTGAAAATTCCGAAGATTCTACAGATTCTGAGTGATTTATTGGAGTTATTTTTATAAGTTATTGGAGTTTTTTTAATAAGTTGTTGGAGTTATATATATAAGTTATTGAAATTTTATAAAAGTTGTTGGAGTTTTTTAATAAGTTGTTGGAGTTATTTTTATAAGTTGTTGGAGTTATTTTTATAAGTTACAAAAGTTTTTAAATAAGTTGTTGGAGTCCCATTTTAAAATAAAAAAAATTAGAATAAAAATGAAATTCGTCGGAATTTCGTCAAAATATTCCCACGAAATTCCGACAGACTATTATAATTTTGGGGTTTCGATAGGGGTTTTAAGGTCTTCGGAAGTCCATCGGAGACACACCTCTTATGGGGCATGTGTCGCAATATTACTGGGGGGATTGGTGGTATCGGGGTTTCGACCGAGTTTCTTTTTTTTCTGTTTTCTCTTTTAGTTCGTATTCTATCTCTCGCGAAAAGCGATGACGATTTGAATGGCGATTCTCTCTTCTCGGTGGCTCTCGTCAACGAAACGGCGACGACTCTATCGGTGGGTCTCGGCGACGAAGGGAAACGGATACCTTTCTGTCGGTGGCTCTCGTCGACGAAACGGCGACGGCTCTCTCGGTGGGTCTGGGCGATGAAAGGAAACGGAGACCTTTCTATCGGTGGCTCTCATCGACCAAAGAAAATGCCTACCTCTCTCTCTATCGGTGGCTCTCTGAGACGGGTAACAACGGCGTCCCTTGCGGCTGAGGCGAATCAAAAAGGTAACGTTGAGGCTCTTATATGTTTATGTTTCAATCTTTCAAGTTTGCATGTCTTAGATTTTTCTTCGTGAATCTTTCAAAATACATCTCTGATTTGTTTGATTAGGTATAAGATCGAGGAAGTGAAGATACAGGCTTGGGAGAATCATGAAAAGAGAAAGCCCGAGATGGAGATGAAAAAAATGGAGGTATGATTCTCAATCAAAATACTTCATGGACCTGTTTAAACAGTTTTGGTGTTGGTTTGGATTGAATACTTAATCGATTAGGTTCTTTGAAAATTAATAAATATCTTTAAATTGTTTTGAAGTTTGAATTGAAAGTGTGATTTTGTTTGGATAAGACCTCTAACTTTACTCTTGTACTTAACGACTTTACTCTTGTTTGAAAGCGTTTCTAATGATTCTTCATTTGTTTTCTTTGTTTGTGTCGCTACATGGATGGATCAAGAGGCATGATACTGGCATGATCCAGGATTGATCAAGAGACATAAAGTGGGCACAAAACCTGTCTCTTTGTCAGAAAAAACCGCCACGATCGTAAAAGTACTTTCTCTTTGATCTTTCTAGATGTATAAACATTTCTCTTTGCTTTGTGAATGTGAATGCGATTTTAATTATAGTTTGAAATGTGATTGTGATTCAAGATTACGAACGTTACTGAATTTAATTTGTGTTTACTCTTGTTTGGTAATAAATACAGTTTATGGTTAGACTGAAATGAATGCTCTTAGATAAATGTCATCTCGGTTATGGTTGGTTGTGATCAATGCTTGATCCTTCTCTTCAATCTATAAACCGTGTGATTATCTTCCCTCTTTCTCACCTTTCTTCTTTTCTTTATCTCTTCCTTGTTCAAACCGTGTTCTTTTTTGAGCGTCCTCCTAATATGGATTCTTATCCATCCACTAGAACTAGCAAGTTTGTTGAACTACTTAATAGTCAACAAACTGTTTCCTTTGGTAACTTTGAAGATAGTGTTGAACTATCTCCATCACAAGTTTCATTTCGAGGCAGTGTAGGAACCGAAGCTTCAAAATTTTATGGAGACAGTGTTGCAGAGCGTAGAGAACAACGGATCCTGATCAGCTCGTGGTTAAACACGAACAAGGATCCTGTGGTTGGAAACGAGCAAAAATTCACGGGTTTTTGGAAAAGGATTGCTGCTTACTTTGCGGCAAGTCCTCTGGTTTCTGGCTGCGAAGAGAGAGAGGCAGCCCACTGCAAGCAACGATGGCATAGGATCAATGACCTCGTCTCCAAGTTCTGTGGAGCTTATGAAGCGGCTATTAGAGAAAAAAACTAGCGGCCAGAATGAGAACTGATAGACCATGGATTTGACCCATTTCCGTCTATGGTTTAAATGTGTTTTTACTATCTATTATTATATTATATAGTCTATTTATTATATTTATAAGATCAGAAGTGATTTGGAGATAAGTGATGATTTTGGAGCATTTTAGAGATATTTAGAGAGCAAGCACCCGAGATGACCATCGAGCTCGACCATCGGTCGATATTGGAAGAGGAATATCGATCGATGTTCACACCTGAACATCGATCGACAGTGAAGCGCACAGAAAGCCCGTTTGGTCACAGCCAACTTGAAGCCCAAGTCTTCACCAATTTACAAGATTACCCCTGACGAGTTTTAACCTAATTATGTAAGCCTTACCACCATGTTAGTGGCAAAGTGTGCTTTTCTGCATTTTTAGTTTTATTACTTTCAGCAAAAGGTTTTAGGATTGTGATAGATTGAAGAGAAGATCCAAAGTTATAATTTGTGATTGGAACGCCATTAATATCTATTTTACTATTCTATGAAGTTTTCTAACCTAATTGCTTTCATGAATTGCTTGACCATGTCTGAGTAGTTCCACTGTTAGATTTAGGGTTTAAATAGGTTATGAGGGATTAGCCCCAACTATAGATTGCTGAGTTGTGGTAA
>NC_027753.1:22689630-22698241 GCF_000695525.1 Brassica oleracea var. oleracea | reverse complement strand
AGGATTGATAGATAAAAGCGAGAGCTTCATTCTCATCCTGAAAACTTTCTAACTGAGCTAAGTTTCTTGCTAAGAGTAAGGCGAGAGCTGATCTAGTGAGCTTAGTAAGCTTCATTCAACCCGCGCATAAAGCTTAACTAGAAGCGCGTCGATTGATATTCATATTGGATAATCGATCGACGGAGAAAAATGTGTATCGATCGATATCCCTGTAGGATTATCGATCGACACTGCTATTGATCGAACACATTTGTTTGAGTCATTAGATCTAGTTAATAGACGAGTTCACACATGTGATAGCTGATGGACTTGTTTAATTGAGAGTTGAGCTTTACATTATCATGCATGCAACTCATTAGGCATCTGTAGGATTATAATTCCAAGTTTCCTGAATAGAAACACTAAGTCTAGCTATTTCCTATTAAACACTAAAACATCAACCAATCAATCCAGCAATTACTTGCTCAACCAAAACTGCAAATTTACATTTTAAATCTTAAAACTTCCTACTTAACAAATCATATTAGATCCATTAGGTTCCCTAGCTCCCTGTGAATTTGATCCCTAAGCACTACAACTCGACCTCTTATTTGAGAGAGTATAAATCACTCCTTAGGGTACTTTGAGTGATATCAAAGTTGGCGCCGTTGCCGGGGAGCTTTGATCACCTATTGATTTAATTTTTGTTTAGTTTCTGACGTAAATTTTTTTTCTTGTATTTTCAGGTATATGCTCAGCAGTACTAAAAGCAACAAGGAAACTCAACTACTGTTCTCACCAGATCATGCAAGCTTGGAGCGTTCAATCCGCAAAGAAGCACACTCCTCATCGATCGATAACACCACCTGTTCATCGATCGATTTCTGTCAACCACCGTCGACCCATACACTATTCCCGTCGACTGATACTCGCTCACCACTATCGACCGAAGACACTCATCTTCCATCGACCGACATCTTCCATCCGACATCGATCGATACTACAATCCTAACATCGATCGATACTGAGCCGCGAGACATGGTTGCTACTTTGATACTTGCGCGAGATGACAAAGGAAACCTGCTGATATCACTCAAATTACCCTAATGAGTGATTTATACTCTCTCAAATCAGAGGTCGAGTTGTAGTACTTAGGAATCGAATCCACAGAGAGCTAGGGCACACAATGGATCTAAACAGTTTATGATTACGCTAGGCTAATAGTTTATTAATGCAGTAAATAAAGTAAATTGCAGTGGTGAGCAAGGAAGTTAACAGTAAACAAGTTGAACAAGACAACTGTTCAGCTTGACAAAGAGTTGTTTGATGGAAGGATGGTTACTAGACTTAGGGTTTCATTCAGGTTATTAGAACTCTAAACTATAAATGCTAAGGATTGATTTTAGAACTCGATATCTAATGCAAAAGACAACCATCTCTCGCTGTGAGTCTAATCTATTGATTAAGTTCAGTGTTTCAGCTCTCGCATGTTAATACAGATCGAGCGTCGATCGATGCTATGGTATGAGTGTCGATCGATGCCACGGATTGAGTGTCGATCGATGCTATGGTATAAGCGTCGATCGACACTCTCTTAGGCAAGCGTTATCAATCTGATCGATTATGTTCAACTAGATTCCTAGACCAACTCTCGTATGCGCCTAGGTATCTAATCCAGCAGGATTCGGGTTCCGTTAATTGATTGCACTCTCGTGCCTCTCAATTGTCCTACGATTCTAGGTTCAAGCAATTAGTCACACTCTCGTGGTTTTCCAACTACTCTACATCCTAGTATTACAAGCTATCCTGATGTAGAGATCTTTAGATATCCTAACAATCATATAATTCAGAAATTCATTCAAAACCCTAGAAATTCATAAACCTAGCAGGTGAATCTACTCATGCATGATGTTTGTCACAGAAATCATAGATGAATAGATGAAATTGCAATTGATATAAATAAAACCAAAACAATGGAGTTTCAAGAGGACTCTGAAGGAGTTCCTCCCTTCTCTCCTAATCTAGAACTATGAATAAAATAAAGCTTAGCCGTCAACAATGGCTTAGAAAACACATAAATAGGGTTTCTGGTCGTCCAAGGGTATTATGGTAATTTGGGGTTGCTTCTGGGCTTCAGTCGGTCATAAAATATGCCCGGCCCGCATTCTGGTATCCATATCGATCGATGTCAAGAGTTCTGCATCGATCGACATATGTTACTCTTCTCGACAGCTTTTTCTCGCGAGGCAGACTGACCACTCTTCAGTAAAACGGGCATAACTTCTGTTACATGATGCTGATTGACCTCAAACCGGTGGCATTGGAAAGCTAACTCAAAGATATAACTTTTGTAAACAGATGAGCTCAATCTAACGGTCGGAAGATATCCATCCATAGCTAGACATCTGACGCGTATGTGCAGCTCTGCACTCAAAAGGCTCCAAAAGACGCCAAAATCCCCACTTTCCTCCAAATCGTCCCTGAACCTGTAAACACTCTAAATACACTCTATATAGTAGTAATTAGTTATTAAAAAACTTATAGACCATGGCTGAAAGCGGGTAAAATCCATGGTCTATCAACTCCCCCAAACTTACCCTTTTGCTTGTCCTCAAGCAAAACAGACGGGCAATCTCTCTGAAAGAGGTTTGAAAACAGCAGAGACTCACATGATTTAAAAACTTAGAATCATCTCCTCTACAATATTGCAATCCACATCTAAAAGTCCTAATCACAAAAACACATTATACTGTATCCTAGCTTAGCAACCAAATTCACCTAGCCAACAACTTAGCAAATCCTGTCTGACATTCCCCTCTACCAACCTCATTTCTTAGCATAAATAAAAGTGCAGGCTTTACCTTGGGAGTATCGATCACATGATGAAAGGATTTTCAAACAAGTATCTGGATCTGCAGGTAAACATTAGATCCTATCTTTTCTCTCTACTAATTTCTCTCATTAGTCAAAGTCTGCTTATATTGCAAGATCATTGACCAAGATTGAACAGACTTCCATGAACCAAAACTTAATGGTGGTTGCCACCAAGTCATGTTCACTTCTTTTTAACCTATATCCAAGAATTCATTTGAATCGAACCTTGATGATTGCCGCCACCAAGTCCCGTTCGAATTTTTTTTGTTTGAATCCTTTTGAAGCAAGCCTTAATGGTTGTAGCCATCAAGTCCTGTTCAGATTCCACCTAACTAACACCTATATAAATATATATATATAATTTATATTTTTGTTTCTTTTTTTTTTAATTTTTTGTTTTTTTTTTTGAAAATAAATATCTCTACCTATAAATCTAGGGTCGAAATAGAGAGAGAAAAAGTGATAAATCTACACAAGGCATTACCTTCCAGATTTGTTTGAAGAATCTGATCCCATGTATACCAAGCCCCAAGACAAGCAGTTGTGTCAGGTTTAGTGTTGGAGGTCAGCTTTGTTTCGTTCAAACAATCTCAGCAAGTGTGAATAGTTGACAGGTTGATCCACTTTAGTATCTTTAGTACTATCTGTAATCAGTAAATCTAGAATGGTGCTAAAGAGTGGTTAGATAACAAGCAAAAATATAATAAGTTCATTATCCCCTTCTTGACTCAATAAAACTCTTTAGAAAATATTTTTATAAGACTCATGAACACACTAATAATCAGTAAACATCCCCCCAGACTTAAATTACATTGTCCCTACTGTATATCTAGTCGGAGCTATTGAGAGAAATAATCATAAATACATAATTTAACAAGTAAGAACGATAAACTGACCAGGTTAAGTGTCGATCGATGGAAAGGAGTTACCATCAGTCGCTGCAGGTGTTGTACTATCGATCGATATCGACATGCTCTTATCGGTCGATTTTTTACAATCGTCTACTCGGATCTTTTTTTTTCATACCTAACTAAAACACAATATTAGAAGAACCTCCCCCAGACTTAAACAACACTATCTCCAGTGTTATATAGTCTAAGATTGGTGGAGAAATAAATCATAAGGACAATATTTAACAAAGTGAAACGATATACATGCTCGCTGATAGTGAGCGTCGATCAACACAGTTAAGTGGTCATCAATACTCTTGAAGCTCTGTCGATCGACACAGTTAAGTGGCGATCGATCGATGCTAGTGATGTTCTGTCGATCGATGCTGCGCAGCCATCGTCGATCCTCGTGCAAACTCGTCTTCCTCGGATCTTTTCCTTTTAGCTAGCTTAAATAAAACACTAAAAGTTAGTAACAGATTCCAATTAACAATTTTTTTTGGATCGATTTGTTGGCTACAATGTCCATCGATTTGTTGGCTACAATGTCCATCGATTTCTATGCTACAGTACCGTCGTTACTATAGTGTCGGTCGATTTCCATGCTACAGTAACACTGATATAGTACTGTCGTTACTGTTCATCTTTTTTTTGACATGCAATAAATAAAAACTTTAATCAGTAACAATTTAAACTAAGCTAAAAGAAATTACCTAATAGTTGGTTGGCTCCCACTCAGCGCTTTGTTATAGTCATTTAGCTTGACTTTGGAGATCTGATTTAGTCCGGATGAGAATGAGAACATGCTCCAAAACAAGTCTCAATGTCTGCTCTCTGAAGCTTTATCATTCTTGTGTGAAAGCCTCCTCCGTAGACTTTACAAATGGCTGTGAGAAGCATCTGCTGCGCACTCTGGATTTCCTGACACCATCTGAGAAGCGGGGAATAAATGATAACTGAGAATCACCCTTGATCCTTTTTTTTCTTCCAATTCCTCCTCTTCTTTCCCCCAGACTTGTCTGATCGCGTGGTGGTTTCTCCATCCCTAAAATTTCCACACACATCGAACTCCTTCTGCTCTGATGCGCGTCCAGTGTCGATCGATGATGAAGTGGTAGTATCGATCGATGGTGAAGTGGTAGTGTCGACCGATGGTGAAGTGTTAGTGTTGATCAATGGTATCTGGTCGGTGACGATCGATGCTGCCTCTCCTGGGTTTTTATCGACTTCACCTCTACATCTCAACCCTCTCTGAGAAACTACTGCGTGCTGATGATCATCCAATACCTTAATGTAAGAACTCAGATGCACACCCTTATCTGGTTGAATAGGAGAATCAGCTTCAAATACAGCACATGGAACCACAAACTTCACAGGATCATGTATCCTCTTCACTCTTTTGTGAAACCTAGCAGCTTCTTCTGTCCAGATAGGTGGTCTTTGATGTTTAGTGACAACAAGGTGTGAGGCCTTAGACATGTACATCCTCTCAATCGTTTCCATCTCAATTATGCAACCTGGCGGAACGTCCAGCAATGGGTATCGATCAATATTAGGTGGGTGGTGTCGATCGGTAAGTGGTTGGCTGTGTCGATCGATGTCGGGTGGGTGTAGATCAATGATGTGGGGTGGTTTTCGATCGATCTCATCAGGTTGGTGTCGACCGATGCTAGCCTTTGAAGTTTCCAAATCTATGCTGATCATCATCAAGCTTCTTCTTTGATTTTTGATCCATATCTTCAAGCCATTCCTCCAGCTCTAAGGAGTCTTCCATAGTGACTTCTCTGTCTACATTATCGATCGATGATGAGGTTGTAACGTCGATCAACGTTGAGGTCGTACTGTCGACCGATGTTGAGGTTGTAATGTTGGTAGACGTTGAGATCGTGCTGTCGATCTATCTTGAGGTCGTGCCGTCGGTCGACGTTGATGTCGTGTCTTCAGTACCAGCTTCCTCTACTCTGCTCAGCTCTCCAGACACATGTTGTTCATCCCTTTTTGCCATAATGTCGTCAACCAGCTGTACTGGAATCATATACTCTGCATCTAACGATGCCAAGAACCTATCCCATTTATCATTTTTCTCCTTTTCTCGAGTTACTTCAGCATCATCAAGAAATTTGTAAAGGAAGGCTCTTTCAATGTCATCCCAGCTGGTTAGAGATCCTGGTTGCAGTTGACTGAACCATCTGAATGCATACCCAGAGATAGAATAGGGGAAGATCTTGCATAGCATGTGGTATTCAGACACTTCATTCTGCTCACTCCTTGACACGAGATCCTCAAGCCCTTAGATTTTGTTTCTAGGATCTTGGTGAGGAAGACCCTAGAAGGGATCTTGACCTACCCAATCATACCACTCTCGGCTCAGGTCAAAGTCATTCATCTCAGCAACATCAATCACATCAGGGATCACAGCACCCTGAGCATTAATCGACTATCATATGCTGTTGCGAGTGCGACCTTCTTCGTCTCTCAACATCCCATTCTCCTCGACCTTAAGTATGAGCACTTCGATCTTCTCTGTCTCCCCACAAGTGGTGTTGTTTTTCACCGGATGAACAGTGTTCGGATGAACAGTGTCGATCGACGCATGATGAGCAATGTCGATCGACGGGGAATGAACATTGTCGATCGACGTCGGATGAGCAGTGTCGATCGACATCAGGTGAAAAGTATCGATCGACGCGGGATGAATAGTGTCGATCGACGCTTGGATTTCTACGCTGCCAACCGCTGCTTGGAGGGTGTCAACTGCCCTCTTAGACTTATGGATCACGCGTTCCAAATCCAGTGGCTCTACTAGTAAGAGCCTTATCCCCTTGTTGTTTATGGTACTCATACGGATGTACCTGAAACACAAGAAAAAAAATTATCAGTTTTTTGTGAACAGTAGTAAAACCTAGACGAAATCTAACTAGACAAGATCTAATGGCGATCAAAGCTCCCCGGCAACGGCGCCAAATTTGATATCACTCAAATTACCCTAAGGAGTGATTTATACTCTCTCAAATAAGAGGTCGAGTTGTAGTACTTAGGAATCGAATCCACAAAGTGCTAGGGCACACAATAGATCTAAATAGTTTATGATTAAGCTAGGCTAATAGTTTACTAATGCAGTAAATTAAGTAAATTGCAGTGGTGAGCAAGGCAGTTAACAGTAAACAAGTTGAACAAGACAATTGTTCAGCTTGGCAAAGAGTTGTTTGATGGAAGGATGGTTACTAGACTTAGGGTTTCATTCAGGTTATTAGAACTCTGAACTATATATGCTAAGGATTGATTCTAGAACTCGATATCTAATGCAAAAGACAACCAGCTCTCGCTGTGAGTCTAATCTTATGACTAAGTTCAGTGTTTCAGCTCTCGCATGTTAACATAGATCGAGCGTTAATTGATGCTATGGTATAAGTGTCAATCGATGCTACGGATTGAGTGTCGACCGATGCTATGGTATAACCGTCGATCGACACTGCCTTAGGCAAGCGTTATCGATCTGATCGATTATGTTCAACTAGATTCCTAGACCAACTCTCGTATGCGCCTAGGTATCTAATCTAGCAGAATTCAGGTTCCTCTCAATTGTCCTATGATTCTTGGTTCAAGCAATTAGTCACACTCTCGTGGTTTTCCAACTACTCTAGATCCTAGTATTACAAGGTATCCTGATGTAGAGATCTTTAGATATCCTAATAATCATATAATTCAGAAATTCATTCAAAACCCTAGAAATTCCTAAACCTAGCAGGTGAATCTACTCATGCATGATGTTTGTCACAGAAATCATAGATGAATAGATGAAATTGCAATATATATAAATAAAACCAAAACAATGGAGTTCCAAGAGGACTCTGAAGGAGTTCCTCCCTTCTATCATAATCTAGAACTATGAATAAAATAAAGCTTAGCCGTCAACAATGGTTTAGAAAACACATAAATAGGATTTCTGGTCGTCCAAGGGTATTATGGTAATTTGGAGTTGCTTCTGGGCTTCAGACGGTCATAAAATATGCTTGGCCCGCATTCTGGCATCCATATCGATCGATGTCAAGAGTTCTGCATCGATCGACATACGTTCCTCTTCTCGACAGCTTCCTCTTGCGAGGCAGACTGATCACTCTTTAGTAAAACAGGCATAACGTCTGCTATAGGATGCTGATTGACCTCAAACCGGTGGAATTGGAAAGCTAACTCAAAGATATATCGTGTGTCAAAAGGTGAGAACAATCTAACGGTCGGAAGGTCTCCATCCATAGCTAGACATCTGACGCGTCTGTGCAGCTCTGCAATCAAAAGGCTCCAAAAAACACCAAAATAACTACTTTCCTTTAAATCGTTCCTGAACTTGTAAACACTCTAAATAGACTCTATATAGTAGTAATTAGTTATTAAAACACTTATAGACCATGGCTGAAAGGGGGTAAAATCCATGGTCTATCACCTGCATGACCAGAAGGGTCATCTGCGTAATGCAGCAGGTCAGAGGATAGATGCTCAGAGGGTGCAATCCCTGAGTCCGATACTGACGCTACAGGAGCCACTCTACCTGTAGATGAGGCTGCTCGAACCAGAACGTTGGATGACTACAACCGTCCAGATCAGTTCTACAACAACCGATCAGCCATTCGTTCTCCCACTATTCAGAGGGATTTCGAGTTGAAGCCACAGTACTACACACTCATGAGACAGACACCCTACTATGGGTTATCTCACGAGCATCCTATGGACCATCTGGAGAGGTTCGAGGATCTTACATCTGCTTTTAAAGTCGAGGGAGTCTCTGAAGACTACCTCCTATGCAAGCTCTTCAAGTACTCACTTGCTGGAGATGCTTCGCATTGGCTTAAGCAGTTACCACCAGGATCTCT
>NC_027753.1:22687570-22689427 GCF_000695525.1 Brassica oleracea var. oleracea | reverse complement strand
GGGAACTTCAACACCAGGAATCCAGAGGAGGCAGTGAAGGTTATTGAGAACCTAGCATCTAGCAGCAGCACCAAGAACAATGACTTTGAGAAGAAGAAATCTGCCACCATCCTTGGAAATGATCATATGGATGAGGTGAAGGCAAAGCTGGACAGTGTTCACAGGCTTCTCAGGAAGCAGGTCTGCTTGGTTGAAGAAGCAGAGGCTGTAGGCATAGAGGGTAGAGCAGAGGAAGCAGATGTGAACTACATCAGTGGAACTGGATTCCAAGGTTCGGGGAACCAGGGAGGAAACAGAAACTCCTATGGAAATAGGGGTAAATTCAACCAGAGTTTGTTGGGGTCGAAAAAGGTTACGACGAAGTTAACGTCCAAATCCCCGTAGAATACAAGTATGTCTTTCCGCAACAAATCATGCTCGGTCAAGAAAACGTCACAACGTATGTTCCCGAGATAAAGCTTCGTTCGAATTCTATTTAGATCAAACATAAGCCATCGGAAACATACCCAGACCAGCTACGGATAGGCCCGAGTATGACGATCAGAACATGGACGAACCAAGATCGGTCATTACGAAACTCCCGCACATGCACGCTGTCCGGTCGCTACGTAGCGACCGAGCTCGAGCCAAGCTCGGTCGCTACGTAGTGACCTAGCGTTCGTCCCGCTCGATCGCTACGTAGCGACCTAGCGTTCGTCCCGCTCGGTCGCTACGTAGCCACCGAGCTCGAACCAAGCTCGGTCGCTACGTAGCGACCGAGCGTCCGTTCCGCTCGGTCGCCTCATAGCGACCGAGCTCTTCCAAAATGTCGATACGACATTAGTCCATGCATTCTCGTCTACCCTTCGATTCTATCTCCCGAAGACCGTAGCGAACCCATTTCAACGAAGATCGGAAAAAATGGAATATCTCCATTTTTATGCTATGACGGCTTAAGGGCAGAAGAGGAAAAGCGTAAACCGACCTATGAGCCAATATATAAGGAGTCCTAGGTGAGAGGCATGGAGAGAGACTTTTTTCGGAGCAAACTTAGCACTTAGAGCGATTTAGGCATATTTCCGATTTTGTTATTTCGAGCTGCGACTCAATTGGGTTTAGCCGTCTTAGGGTTGCTAGAACTAGGAATCTCGCCGACAGCTCTCGAGCCCAGCTCTCGAGCCCAGCTTCGGACTAGCTTTGACGTCCAAATCCCCGCAGAATATATTTTAGCGTCGGCTTCGGACTCGTGTTGAGTTTCGACGTCTGAAGCGTTTGCGTCAGCTTCGGACTCATGTTGATCGGTATCGTTGGAGACATCGCTAGGATTCAGGTCATTGGAGACATCGCTAGGATTCAGGTATCGTTGGAGACATCACTAGGATTCAGGTCGACGTGCTCGACTTCGTTACCCTCCGAATCTTTAGCGGGAGGCGGAGGACTTTCAGGGTTCCCCTTTTCGACGGGAGATTTTTCGCTAGGGTTTTGACCCGAAGGTTGTTCCCGCGCGGCTCCGTGTTTGAGCGTTACAACAAGGTATAAACCTGGGCTCGAGAGCTGTCGGCGAGATTCCTAGTTCTAGCAACCCTAAGACGGCTAAACCCAATTGAGTCGCAGCTCGAAATAACAAAATCGGAAATATGCCTAAATCGCTCTAAGTGCTAAGTTTGCTCCGGAAAAAGTCTCTCTCCATGCCTCTCGCCTAGGACTCCTTATATACTGGCTCATGGGTCGGTTTACTCTTTTCCTCTTCTGCCTGTAAGCCGTCATAGCATAAAAATGGAGATATTCCATTTTTTCCGATCTTCGTAATTATCTTCAAAATTTCGTATTTATCCGTGGAAACTTGACATTTATCTTTCCTTGCGAACCAAGCGTAAA
>NC_027753.1:22687336-22687498 GCF_000695525.1 Brassica oleracea var. oleracea | reverse complement strand
TCATGGGGCAGGTCCCTTTGGGCCGTCTTCTGACTCGAAGCGTTTATTACGGCTTCTTTCAATAAAGAACGAACTTTCCGCGGTTTTACCGTAAATTTGATCGATGACTTAGATAGGCGGGAAACATGAAATGGGTTCGCTACGGTCTTCGGGAGATAGCAT
>NC_027753.1:22682950-22687253 GCF_000695525.1 Brassica oleracea var. oleracea | reverse complement strand
GGACGCTCGGTCGCTACGTAGCGACCGAGCTTGGCTCGAACTCGGTCGCTATGTAACGACCGAGCGGGAGGACGCTCGGTCGCTACGTAGCGACCGAGCGGGACAGACGCTACCCAGACCAGCTACGGATAGGTGGACGGACGTTTCTTCCTTTATTATTTCTATTTTTGATTTAAACATAAACTAGATCTTGATCTGTACTTTGCAAGCACAAAATATTTTATGATGAAAAGTTTCAATAATAACTTAAAATATTTTGTTAATTTGTAAGAATTTTGTGTATTTAAAATATTTATGCATTTAAATCATTGCTTTTAAATTTGATTTGAACCCGCAGTCAAACAGGTTAATCTGGTGATTCGATAATTCAGTTTAGATTCTTAAAAATAAGACCAGTAATACTAGAGACTAACCGATTGAAGCGTTGGATGACCGATATGTAATCCAATTTGATTTAGATTGTTATAGGTTCACAATTTGTCACCTTTTAATTCAAATTTTAAGTTTCATTGTTTTGCACATTTATGAAATTATGACTTTTCTACAAAATTTTGATAGAGAAAATGGTAGATATAAAATAATTAAGAATTATAAATATGTCTTGATCATATTACTCCTTTTTATAGTGTAATTAATTCTATTATAATTTTTTTGTGTAATTTATCATGTTAATATTTTTTTATATTATAATCTGTTTAAATTTGTTGTTAACAATTACTGTTAAGCATTTTTCTTTAGATAACTTATATTTTAAACATTTTTCACAAATGATTTTGTTATTATATTTATTGTACAATGTATAACGTTTATATTTTTTATGGAATGGCTATTATTAAATCATCATGTTACTTAAATAAATCATATAACTATTATTTAGGAAATATAAATAAAATAATCCGTTTATTTAACTGATATTATTGATTGAAATATTTTTGTAGTATTTAAAACATGTAAGAATAAGTTTTATTTATTTTTCGTTGTTTTATAAATTATTTGAATTTTTCAATTATTTAATTTATCTAAATAATTTGAAACAAATTTGTTAGAAATTACTAAAAAGATGAGATCTAATATTTTATATTGTTTAGACCCAAGATTAATTATAGTGTTGTTTGGAAACATGGATAGTAATAAAAAGAAAGATATATTATTGATTTAATGTAGGTTTATTAATGAGCTGATCCCATTTTTAAAAATATTTTAGGTAAAAAAATCACTTATCGCATAAGAACCTAACGTTTAGGCCAAAGAATCTTAGGCCTACTATTTGGTTACAATGAAACTATGTCAGCTCGGTTTTGTATCATGATTTAGAAATTTAAAAGTTAATTATGGTTAAGAGAAGTTTACGTTCACGTGTCAATCATATCTATCTTAATATTTTTCTCATTTTTGTGTCGCTTTTTTCATTTTGGCCTGAGATTTAGAAAATGTTTTTAAGATTTAAAATTATTAAACAGATACATACTTAGGTTAAGATTTGAGCCTTGTGCAGAATGATTTTTTATATTTATTACTTATTTTATGTTTTTCTGCATATTATGAAATAATAAAATAATAATTATATATTAAATAACTAAGAAATCAGTTACTATTATGTAATAAATTGGCGTGCACATATAAATCAAACGACCGCTCTTGTTTATTCGCAATCATTTTAGAGTAAATAAATCAAAACAATCAATCTTATTTATCGTATATGATATATAATTAAATTTAAATGATATTAACATAGATATATAATATAATTTTAATATGAATATTTATTAAAAATGAGGTTTCTACTCATATGATTTTATGATTATTTGCATATTTGTGTAACAAAATTTTACACCAATGATTTTTTTTAATGTTGAATGTTTAGTGGTTTCAATAATTTATAATCATTTAAAAAAACAATGAATATTTCAAATTAAAATATTAAATTTTCAATATATGTTCAACGCAGATATAAAATATAAGTACGTATTTTCATATGATGTATAGTTTAACTTAAATGATATGAAATATATATATATATATATATATATATATATATAATATATATATATATATTAACAGAAATACCTATTAAAATAAAATTATTTATTAATATGATTTTATAATAATTGTATCTTGTTATAGAAAAAAATTTAAACGTTGATCACATAAGTTTATGTGAGACTTTTAACAGTTTTAGTAATTTGTACTCGTTTTGAAAAATTCAAAATACAACAAATACAAAAAAAATCTAAATTTTTATTACATGATTAATGTAATTGTGTAATTTATTTTAATAATAAATAATTAAACAAAAATGGTAGAAAGTATAGAGATTGTTAGCAAATCTTTATTATTTAAAATAATTAATTGTCATATATATATTAATCACATTTGGTAATTCCGTAAGTTTTATTTAAAGAAAGAATATATAATAATTTCAATTTCATAAATGAATGGTCCACAATGGACATACTATATAATATAACATACTATATAATATAATATTTTCTATCAATTTAATTTTCTGACTAACAAAATTTTCAATTGATTCTCAAACTGCCACGTAATCAAAATTAGCATTATAATCACGTGGCAATTCAGTAGAGCGCTTTTTTAATTAGTAAAAACTACCAGTTATAATTTTTTAAATGTTTCTCTATTAATATATAGAGGATTAGTAAAGATAAATATAGTATTTGGTTGGTGAGGAACTTGTAAAAGTCTCTGCATCGATATCTATAATGCTGTTCTTAGACATGTATATATACGATAAAAGGGTTAATTACCTTTCTCGACGAGCAGGTCTACGTCTTTCTCCGAGTCGACCAGGTAATCCAAGAACGTGACATAGTCACAAACATAGGCATTGTACGGATAATACGATTGCTCAAACGCCATTATGTTTCTAAGTTCTATCTCCATGTCGTCATCAGCCCAGAAACAAGGTATCTTCAAACAGCCAGTTTTAACGTCGAATTTCACCCAAACAGAAAACTCTTCTTCTACAGCCTCGAACTTCACTCCCCTGTTGTATAGCTTATCTGCATTATGCATCTTGTCTATGTGCACGAAACCGCCTACAGCTTCTTCAGGAAGTGTTTCCACGCGAATAAGCCTGTACAAATCAGTGAAATGCCTGAACTTGGAGCTCTCTTTGAGCTTCTTCTTGTGGTCAAGTTGAAAGTTGATGATAATAAGTGCACGCATTGTCATGCTCGGGTCCAGTATTTTGATGATTGGATCAAAGAGTTTTTCAAGGATGAAGTAAGGAAGTTGGTTTTCGAGCAGAATAAGATCTCTCTTGATAGTGTTTTCAAGACAAGGCTCGTCCATCAGAGGATCCCCTATTCTCTCTGGTCCTTTTAAGTTAAACCTTAACATGAGCTCTATTATGAAAATAGAGTCATGCAGTATCATCTCCACAAAGTCTGGAGAGTCAATCCAGGCCGTTGATTCTGAGTAGCTTGCCCTGATCATATCTTCGTCTTCCTTGATTTTTCTTATATAATATAATATTTTCTATCAATTTAATTTTTGGACTAACAAAATTTTCAATTGATTTTCAAACCGCCACGTAATCAAAATTAGCATTCTAATCACGTGGCAACTCAATAGAGCATTTTTTAATTAGTAAAAACTAAGTGTTATAACTTTTTAAATGTTTCTCTATTAATGTAAAGGAATTAGTAAAGATAAATATAGTATTTGGTTGGTGAGGAACTTGTTAAAGTCTCTGCATCGATATCTATAATGCTGTTCTTAGACATGTATATATACGATAAAAGGGTTAATTACCTTTCTCAACGAGCAAGTCTACGTCTTTCTCCGAGTCGACCAGGTAATCCAAGAACGTGACATAGTCACAAACATAGGCATTGTACGGATAATACGATTGCTCAAACGCCATTATGTTTCTAAGTTCTATCTCCATGTCGTCATCAGCCCAGAAACAAGGTATCTTCAAACAGCCAGTTTTAACGTCGAATTTCACCCAAACAGAAAACTCTTCTTCTACAGCCTCGAACTTCACTCCCCTGTTGTATAGCTTATCTGCATTATGCATCTTGTCTATGTGCACGAAACCGCCTACAGCTTCTTCAGGAAGTGTTTCCACGCGAATAAGCCTGTACAAATCAGTGAAATGCCTGAACTTGGAGCTCTCTTTGAGCTTCTTCTTGTGGTCAAGTTGAAAGTTGATGATAATAAGTGCACGCATTGTCATGCTCGGGTCCAGTACTTTGATAATTGGATCAAACACTACAAGAAAACTGCGTGATACCGATGGACAAATCCGTCATAATCTCGTCGGGAAAGCCGCATA
>NC_027753.1:22680776-22682802 GCF_000695525.1 Brassica oleracea var. oleracea | reverse complement strand
CAGAAAATACCGACGAAAAAAGCCCGTCGGTAACTGAAAATAAAACCGACGACTTTATTCCGTCGGAATATCATGAAAATACCGATGGATCTTATTCGTCGGAAAAATGTAGAAATTCCGACGGATAACTCGCTCTATCCGTCGGTATTCCTTTTTTAATTAAAAAACAATTTTTATAATTCTTAATTTAATTTCAGGACAAAATTGATAATTTAGAATTTAAAAACATTATAGATATATAAATTCAACATTATTATACATTAAAGTTATAAAAAGTAATAAAAAGTTTTTGAAAATTAAAAAACAACTAAAAGTCTTCACCGAATCGGGTCCTAAACTTCTGCAACAAGGTCTGGGTGAGAACATTGTTTTCCTCCATAGTCGTTCGGTTTTGCTGCAGCTCAACCCGGATTTCAGCATTGTCCTGCTTCAGGAACTCAATCTCCGTATCCTTGGTCTTAATCTTCTCGATAAGCTCATCAACGAGTGGATAGTGAGCTGAAGAAGAAGAAGAAGCCCCTCCGGTCGAACGAGCCAATCCAACATAACGGCCCTTTTTCTTTGGAACAGCCTGAATGAGAAATAACAAATACATATCACACACATACGCACGCACACACACATATCACACCGCACGCATACATAGCAAAAAGAAATTAGAATGTACCTCGAGAACAAGGTTGTTGAGTTGCTCTACGGTTAAGGAGTTGGAAGATGCAGAATCGCCTTCTTCACACATAGAAGCTTGAGTCGCGAGGAGATCCACTTTTCGATTTTCCACGACCTGGATTACGCCCTTAATAAGTCCATCCTGAATCTCCCCAGTCTTCTTGTTGGTATAGGCGTTCTTCATCAGGGTAAAATCATCTACGGGAACTCCACCGTTTTCCTTCATCTAAAAACAATATATTTAGTATCACATATTTAAAAATGAATAAGAAAATCAGATTAGAAACTTACTAGCTGAAGTGCTCGGGTCTGTAAACTTGTTGCCCCTAAGTTGTGGACAAACTTCCCTTTCCTGCCACGCCCGCTACACCGATTTTGCGAGTTGATTGTCTACAAAGACTTTGTCTCATCTTTCGTCCAATGAGCACACAAATCCCGCCAAACGTCTGGGTTGATGTGCTTCGGGACCTCACCAACATCGAATTTTTGCTTCCACTCATTGATCCGCTTGGTGTAGTGCGAAGCTGCTTTGCGGCGGAAAACAATTTTCACTTGTTCGGTAATCCCTGATTCCCAAGTGAACTCTTGCTGCAAAATAAATATAAATTTTTTTTTAGAAAGTTACAATTGGTGGAAAAAGACAACGTATACCGCAAATTGCCGAAACCAAAGTTCTTGATCTTTTTCAGGCATGTCATAGAAAGTTGGATAACCACGCTTTAGCATCGTGTAAGCGAGAACGACGTCTAAGTATAAGAGGAGGTGGCTCATCCCTACAAAAAAAAACATTAGTAAGCTTTTTTATTATTTAGAAACGTTTTATAATTAAAATATTTTTATAATAATTAAAATGTGTTTTATAATTTATTTAACGAATTTTTATAATGAAAAAAATATTTTTTATACCATATGCTGATTTTTTATAAATAAAAACGATTTTTATATAATTAAAAACATTTGATTAAAAAAAAACTTTATAACTTCAATAACTTCAAAATCTATAACTTCAATCACACAAATCCTAAATCAAAACTTCAATCCCGGCCCTAAACTAACTTCCAAATCCCTAATCAATCTCAAAATCACATAAACCCTAAAACTAACATGGTAACCTTTAAAATCCCATGAGCAAAGTTAAAGGAATTGAAAATCTTACATGACTGGGTGAAAGAGGAGGTCGAATTTGGGGGATTTATCCGGAAATCGCGAGGGAGGAGGAGGGAATCGCCGGAAATCGCGAGAGAGGAGGAGAGGTTGGGCGGAGAGAGAGAAAAAGGGGGAAGAAATGAGGAAAAAGAAGAGATTTTCTCTTATGTATTCATTTAACAAACTGACGGATTACCGACGGGTTTTTTCC
>NC_027753.1:22680404-22680707 GCF_000695525.1 Brassica oleracea var. oleracea | reverse complement strand
TCTGTTCTTCGTCGGTATAGTTAATTCCGTCGGTTATTTGTCGGAAATATTCCGACGAGATACCGACGGATTACGGTTTAGAGTTTACACAGGGTGTCGAAATTATTTATATTTGTTATACGACTTTCTAAAACAGATATATTATGTTATATAATCATAAAAAATTCTCAAAAAATGTTATAAATTTATTTGAGTGTTACAACTTCTGAGAACTGGCACAAGCCAACTTAAAAGTGTATGATGTTGTTCGAACGGTTTTGATTGAATGATTATATATATGTCATGTTCAAAGTTTTAAAACTG
>NC_027753.1:22680095-22680343 GCF_000695525.1 Brassica oleracea var. oleracea | reverse complement strand
GAAACTCTAAATTGATAATGTCCGTCGGTATTCCGCCGGTATTTACCGACGCATTTCCGACGAACCCCTCAAATTCTAGGTGTTCGCCGGAAATGCGTCGGTAAATAACGACGGAATACCGACGAATCCCTAGAATTTGAGGGGTTCGTCGGAAATCCGTCGGTATTTACCGACGCATTTCCGACAAAACCCTCAAATTCTAAGGGTTCGTCGGAAATGCGTCGGTAAATACCGACGGAATACCGACG
>NC_027753.1:22671532-22675077 GCF_000695525.1 Brassica oleracea var. oleracea | reverse complement strand
TTTTTTAGTTAAAAGTTAAGAAACAGTTTCTTAACTTCGGCTAAGAACAGCATTCTAAGAATCCCGGGTTAATCATGGTCTAACAGCTTACTTTCTCTTGTTCTCTGCTTTCATTTCTTCTGTATATAAAAATTCTATTTGACACGTTTTGAGTAAACACAGCGGATGCCAAAAGCGAAAGACAGAAGTCCATTATTGGTTTCCACGGAATCAAACTATCAATCATATTAAAATGCACTATGTTAATTAGGTTTTTTAATTGTAGCTATAATTATATTTGTGGATGTTTTATTGGATAACTAGGGTGTCTGCAGTTTGATTTAAAAAAAAAACTAGGGTGTCTACCCGGTAAGCCAAAGGTGTGGCACGCTAGTTTCTCTTCTTCTTTATTTAGATAATAAAAATTTATTCATATATAATCTTTAGATTTTGTTATAAGATGTGTCACATACTAAATATTTTTTTAGTTTTGTTCTTGTATCCGAGGATCGGAGACTTAACTGGTTAATTATCTGGAAGTCTGTTTATCTTTGCCATATGCTAAACAGACCGGGTTGCTCAGCAATAAGAGTTAGATATTCGCATCGCCTAGCTACACAAACAAATATATTTGAAATGGTACATTTTAAATCCGGAGTGTTTAGCACCTTTCCAAGCCCGCCGTAGCACTTGACTGTGTGTGATTAAACATGTTCGCCGTAGAAAGTGAATTCTAGATTAAACATGTTCGTCTACTTTTTTTAGAACAAACAATCTACTTTTATTTAAAATTCTAAATAGGAGAATGTGAATTCTACTAATTGTAAAGATAGCTACTTTTTTGTCGAATGCATTTTCTACTTTTAATACGTATTCTACAACTCCCAGAATGTGAAATCTAGACATTACTCTGACAGCTACATGAGGTAGAATCTGCTTATGGGATTTTTGTCTTCGTTCTACGTAGTATAAAAAGTGCCTTTTACAAATAAAAAAACCTTATTTTTGCAAAAATTTAGAAAATTTCTGTTAAGAAAATATTCTACAAATATTTGAAATATTCTAACTTCCTAAAACGTGTATATTTGGTCACAAAAATATTCTAAAAATATTTGTAATCTCTGTGCTTGCCTAAAACGTTAAAAACATACACTTTTGATTTTTGATATGTTTACAAAGATATATATATATATATATATTTCTTCAACGTTTTTGATATATTTACAAACATATATCGACTAAAAATTATATATGTATATTTATATATATTTTATTAATATATTTATCTATATAATTATTTGAAATTCAATAGTTTATATTATGGGGAATATATAAATGTTATTATCCATGCTATGAATGAGAATATTTTATTTTTATTTAGCATTATATATTAAAAGTAATAATTGAATTTAATAATATAAGTATCATAAAAATATTAGTATATAAGTGTTACTTATTATAACTGTTTAAAGTATAAAATTATTTATGAAATATGATTAAACATTTAAAATATTTAATAAAAGTTTGAGATGTTTAAATAATTTATAAAATAGTTAACATACACAAAAAATGTTGAATATCAACTAAAAACTTTTAGTCGATATTTGGAAATATCTGTTTGTAAATTTTAATGTACAATTAATTAAAAAAATAAATATTTAAATTTTTGTGTGTGCTCTTTATGTTAATTATATTTTTATTAATATTTTCATTTATTTTTATTAATGTATTTATTTCTATAATTATTTTTAATTCAATTTTTTATATCAAAAAAATTATATTAATATAAAAAGGGAGATTTGCCAAATATGACTCCAAACTTGACTTTGATTGCAAAAGTATACCCAAACTTGAATCAAATGAAAAACTAACCTAAAAGCCTTGTGAAATTACAGCCAGCCCCTTGTGACCAAACAAAAAACATAAGCCATTTTTACGAATATAGCCCCAGTAAGTTGTGTGAGATGTTGGAAGTCGTCTAGTGTAGTTGATCTAAAAAATAATTTTTAAATTTTTAAAAAAATATTTTGACAAATGAAAAATTAAAATCATGTAATTATAAACAGTTTTAAGTAATGTAAATTAAGATATAATAAAATTGAATAGTTTTAAGCATTGATGAGTGAAAGTAGTTAATCATGATTTTCTTTAGTTTTATGGTTTGACAACATATGTTGTAGTATTGTATGTATTCTTAGGGTTAGATTTTGGAAAGCTTGAATGTTTTTTAAAAAATTAAACTTTTACCTATAAGTGTTTATTTTTGGGTATAGTAAACACTTTTGAAGTTTAATTTGATTTTATGAAGTGTTTAGTTAGTTAATTAAGTTTTGGGGTTATGTTTAGGGTCTAGACGACTAACATGTAAGTCGTCTGGTGAATAATTTAAACCAGATGACTTACATGTAAGTCGTCCAAATATTCCCGCTTAATTTTTTTTTAAAATTATTTTTCCTTTTAAATAATTTAAACCAGACGGAAGTCGTCTATTTTAGTTTGCCGCTAAAAATATTTTAGTTTCCCGCTAAAAATATTAAAGTTTTCTCGGTGACTTACAAGTAAGTCGTCTGGGAAGTTTTCTGAATCAAAAATATTTAACCTAATTGGATTTTTTGTCTCCCTATATAAAGAAAATTTTACACATTCTCTCTCCTTCTCTCAAATGACTGCAACAAAAATGTAATGTTCATCATTCTAAAAATCTTCAATCTCTCTCCAATCTCTTTGAACTTATAAACACTAAGCTTTATATCAATTTATTGTTTTTGTCTCATGTCTTTTTCCCTAATGTATCTTGTTTTTGCAGGTTTTTCATCACATGGTTCTCATCTTCCACTCATTTAAAGGTAGATCTATCAATTTTAGATATGTATTTTTGTCTGTTCTATAAAAGTAGATTTATCTAATCTTCCACTCATTTTCGCTGTTTTTCAGCCATTTGAACGTTTTTGAATATGCAGGTTTTTCAGATCTGGATTTGGATATGAAGGGTTTTCAGATTTGGAAGACGTCTAGGACGACTTACCTGTTAGTCATCTAAAATATAATGCGCTAGACGACTTCTAGGATGTCTTCCAGACGAAGTCGTCTGACGAAGTCTTCTCTCATGTCTCTCTCTTTCATTACAGATCTGGGCGTTTTGGTAAGTTTTTATGTCTGATTTTTCTTCATTGGGTAACTTTCTGTTTTATAAAGTTCTTAATTTTTACCCAAACTAAAACTCTCCAAACCCACTCTAATCTCTTTGACTTGAAAACACCAAACTTTATATGAATTTTTCAGTTTTGTATCATGTCTTTCTCAATAATCTATCTTTTTTTGCAGGTTTTTAATCAGATGGTTCCCATCTTCCACTCATTTAAAGGTAAATCTATAAATTTTAAATATGTATTTTTGTGTATTCTATAAAGGTAGATTTATCTAATCTTCCACTCATTTTCTCTGTTTTTAAGCCATTTGAACGTTTTTTGATATGCAGGTTTTTCATATACGGATTTGATATGCAACGTTTTCAGATTTGGAAGACTTCTGGGACGACTTACCTGTTAGTCGTCTAAAATATAATG